>NC_092062.1:21622500-21922500 GCF_039877785.1 Chaetodon trifascialis | reverse complement strand
GAACTTTGAAACAGGGGCATGGGCTCGGGAACACTTTGTAAAACTGTTAACGCAGTTTGTTTGCAGATACTTATATTTTAAAGAAGCATAAATATGAATCTACTCAACTCTCCATCATTATTCATAAAGCTAATTAGTATGATCAAGTAAATCCACATAATTTGTACCACCTGATGAAAATTTACAGTATCTTAGCATGACCAGTCACAGTGTGGTCTATGAGGTCTATCAAGACATAAAAGTTAATGAGTATCGAAACAGAGGCACTTAGACATCACGGCAGCAAAGTGAGAGGTTTAAGCACTGGAGGTCAGCAAAAATTGGATTTTCAGGGGATGTTAAAGGACAAATTCATGATTTGTCAAGTTTATCTCAAAACAACAGTCAGGTGCTGATATAAAGTTCGAAACAGGAACACTTTGTAAAACTGTTAACACAGTTTGTTTGCAGATGATTATATTCTGTTTTTCTGTATTTACATTTTATCACAGCACCCCACTTTTTTGGAATCAGGGTTGTATAAGAATACTTATATATATATTAATTCTATATATTTATTCTTATACTTATAAGGAACTGTATCTATTTACTCAGTCAGCCCTCAATAGTAATTGCACCTTTTATAAGTTTCACACAACACAATGATCTCTTGCCCAACAGAGAGAACATCAGGAGCTTCTGTCAAACCATCAATAAACCTGCCGATTGAGAGGAACCCTGTCAACTTAATCTGTGAGGCTGCCGGCTCCTTCTTGAGCAGAACGTGGATGAAGGATGGCTCAGATCTGATCCCAGCCAACAACATCATACTTCAGGACAACAACAGAGTGCTGTCGTTTCAGCCTCTGAAGAAAACAGACACTGGACAATATTCCTGTAATATCAAGAATCCCGTCAGCAATGGAGCAGCTAATTACAACATGGTTGTTAACTGTAGGTAACAAAGTGTACAGTCTACATTCACTGTTCAAAGTGGTGTGTGCCATAAATAACAGTGCACTACTGAAATGATTTGTTTGCTGGCCTTGAACCCAAGATTTTAGATTTTCATGTCGACTATTGTTTGTCTGTGCCGCTGTAAAAACTTGACAACTATCTGTGTTTCAGATGGACCAGAAAACCTTCAAATCACAGGTCCAAGTGAGATAAGTGTTGGCCAGACCTTAACATTAACCTGCTCTGCTGAGTCCACACCATCTGCTCGATACACCTGGACACTGAACGGGACAGAGATTCACAACTCTTCTGTGTTCACTGAAGACAACGTTGAACTCTCTGACAGCGGCAACTACACCTGTCAAGCCATGAATAGAATAACTGGGAGAGCATTATCAGTGGTGCATGGATTGTCTATAACAGGTACCAATATGGAGGTTATTACACACTTTGTTAGGCTGCTCTTGAATATTGAGATTAACTCACAGGATTATACCTCTGATAATGTGAAGACTAGCAGGCTGCCTCAAGATTTTTATTCCAGATTCATTCCACCAACTGAATGTAGCAGATTGATTTTAAGATAATTATAAAAGCAAAAGCTTGAAATGCCAAACTCCACTTAGTGCCTTTTAAAGAGCAACATTTAGCATTGCACCTCTGCAGGATGATATTGTCAGATTCATGATGGACAGTGTTTGAAAAGTATGAATGTAAAGCAGCAGAACCAGAAATGTTGTTATTTTTATCCCAAACATTCTTCTTCCTTGTTAAAACCTAACATTTTTATTATCTTTTACTCAAACTTATAGTCTTCGGTGCCCCCTGTTGTTCACTCAAGTGACACTACTTGAGGGAATTTACAAGACCTCTAGACACCTTTGATGTGTAACATCTGGGGAAAAATAATTGACATCTTTGAGTCCATGGGCACAATGAGACAGTCCCGGTTTACACTATTTTTTTTTTTTATTTAAACCATCCCAGACAAAACACTAAAATGCTCGGCCGGTTGCATCGCTGGAATCATGATCACAGCTTTGGTCATCTGTGGAGCAGCTGCTGGTGGAGGGTACTGCATTTCTAAAAGAAAGTAAGTGGAGAGACATAACCACAAAGGCATTTTTATTTATTATTTACACCCACAATTATGATAAATGTGACAGCTCAGCAAGACCAGGTTTGAGCCCAAGTTCAGCTTTAGTGATGGTCAGAAACAGGCTAATGTCAATACAAGATTGCCACAGCTTAAGGCAAGTTAAATGTAAGACTTTTTAAGACTTTTCTACTGCCCTTTGAAATTAAATTTCAGACCAACTTCACAATAAACACAAGTGGAAAAAAAAAAAAAAAAAACACCACATCAATTATCAATTACATAGGGTTAGGGACAGCTTTACCCAAATGTTTATTTTCACATAAAACATGACTTTTTGGTCCAGTGAAAAATTTCATCTTGAAAAACACAACACTTTCCAGAGTGAGAGACATGCAAAACAATACATAAAAGGATGTATACATCATGAATCCTCACTAAAAACACAACTGGCAGATAACTATTTATTCCAAATAACTATTCTGCTGCATTCATGAAGTATTTTGACTCCTAGTGAAGCATCATAAAAACACATGCTTGCAAAAAACACAGTATAACCATTGGCGTTTACTCTTTTTCGCAGCTATGGCATGGATGTGCGGGTTTTCGCCAGTTCCTCCTCCACCTGTTGCAATTCTGTCATTTTTTCTTTGTACCACTTCCTTAGTGTGTTTGATTTGGTGATGAGCTGTGCCATCAGGTCGCCAGCCTTTCCCTCAGCTTGTGTAGCGAGCTGATCGGCATTATCCAGCAGAACTTTTGCCACCTCAGACAGACATTTTTTCTTCTTCTTAAGTTCCTCGATGCGCTCTGCAGCTGCCCTTTGGTTCTGTGTTGCAATTTCATTTTCTTTTGCTTTTCCTCATCTAGGTACATCCTGTACCTCGGCCTAACTGATGCAACTGAGGACAGCGCCTACTTAGTGATGGAGACCTTGAGGACACCGTCACAAACGGTGACATAGTCACAGATCAGTCGCTGGGTGACCATTGTTTCTTCTTGCATGTTGCAAGTTTCAACCTCGTCATTGAGAAGCCTCTCTCCACTGTTGCCTGGCCATGCGATAGAAGAAGTTTCTTACAAAACTCCCATAGCTCAGAGTAACAGTTGCTCTGGAAAGCATGATGGAGGAAGACATCCACCCATGTCTCAGTGGGTCGGTAGGAGTGGAAGGTGTCATTTCTAGCCTCAACAGATAAGAAGTCACAAAACTGCTGTGTAATCACGTCACCTGCAAGAAACAATACCAAGGCACAGGCAAAATTCAATAAAAAATGCAAACACTCACATTTTACAGTCACACTAATTACTAGATAAGAATCAGCCAAATTCATAGTAATTATATGCGCTTTCTGGAAACCTAACGCTTCTTCATATGCTATTCACATCACTCTTAGTTTCTTTTAGATTTAGAGACAGATATCGTAATGAATGCAGAAAGAAAACCTAAACTGCTTTATTCTCTCATACCGGCTGAGACACCTCCTGACAACTGCTTATTGTACAGGAACCTCTGGACGAGACTCCTCATCTTTCTCTGGCACCATTCTGGATCAGAGAACATCTTTCTAGGGTTCAAACAGGTCAGCTGCCTCACAGTGGGATATTTTAAGGGGCTCTTGTCTTGCACTTTCTGCAGTATAGTTGACATCACCTTGATGCAGTCCCTCTTAAACTCTAGGACTGTGAGTTCTCCTATCTTTGTCTGTCTTTGGAGTTACTGACAGGGATATTGAGAGTAACCTATATAACAACTAGTAAATCCATTTTCTGGATCCTGGTAATATTTTAAACAATCACTTGAAACACTATACCTTCAGGGTTGATTCTGCACCCAAGCCAATGTTCACTTCCTTAGGATGGAGCCAATTCTTTTTGTCACCGATATCCAGTCTGGCTAACTGGAGTGGACTGATGACCTGTAGGACCTCCCTCTTGATGAAATGCCTCAAAATACACTGTAAACAGAAAAGCTAAAATGTAACCCAAATAATTATAACCATATTGACTTGACAATATGTCAACACTCCTTTGCTTCTTTGTTTTCAAGATTTTTTCAACATGATATAATTGTCACATCATGTCTATAATATATGTATAAAATCAGAAATACAAACAATGTTCAGTAGTAGAATATAATTGCCTTCATCAATTCTGCCAAATCGTTCACAAGGAATGGTATCATTGGCTGATCTGTGTGGTACTGTATGTGGTCAGGAAGGGGCTGAAGGTCCTGATGACAGACATGTAGAAATGAAGTTTTGCCATAATGAGAGGATCTTTCTGTGCTGCTTCAAGGATGTCAAATGATGAGGTTCCTGGATTTGGTAGCCTCTTGGTCCCGACTACATCCACGCAAATGGTCACTGAAGGACATACCTCTAAAGCCCTCTCCACAGCTGGTAGGTTCTCAAGCCACTGGTGGCCACATAATGGCAGTGGAAATTGTGTGGTTTTGGTAAGAACCGTGAAGTCCTCCTTCCTTGCAGGTGTATTATGGAAGAGTGCGTGCATGGCCCTCAGAACCTTGTCCAGTTGCCACATGACGAAGCCACCTTTGCAAGCGTTATGTAAGGTGTGGATGCCACAGCTTCCTACCACAATCAGTTGAGCGCCCCCATACTGCTCTGCCTGTTCTTGCTGCAATAGCTCCACGAACCTTCCAATTAACGTTTGGTCCATCCATGGAGACAGATAACAGCTTACGCCTATCCAAGCCCTTGGCACCTTCCTGAGAATAAACAATGTTGAAGTAGATGAAGCATATAAAAATCATACTGGATTAATCCAGTAAAGATTTAGCAAACTGTCATACAGCATATTATCTTTGTAACAGATGGAAGGCTGACACAGAAAAGGTATCAATAATAATATCATTTGATACCTTAACAAGTCAAAGTACATTTATAAAGCTGTATATACACTAATCATCAGTCCTTCTTATAAATGTGGCCCTATGGCAATTTCAATTTTATGACTCTTGTCCAACTTTATGCTGGAAAAAAAAGAAAAATCTAAATGGTGTGTTGCTGCGTAATGTGATAATCCTTTGACTCTGCAGAGAACTGTCATGCCTAAAGCTGCAGTATGCTGCCCTCCTGTGGTGTATAACTGTAGTTGTTCTGGCAGTCTAGACTGTGGATGAAAGATATCAAGCCAGGCAGTACTGATGTGATTTACTGAGCAGGATATCTTCCTGGATATTATACTCTCCCTGAGGCTAGAGCAGGCAATTAGCATCAGTTCAAGACACAATCAGATTTTTTTAGCTCAAGTGAAATTGCATCTTTAATATTTAACATTTACAGGAGTGCAAATAGCAGAAAGAATGTCTGTATTATTTAACAGTTAGTGTTTAGCTTTGTCATGGACTGCTGTGACATGTTGCACACACATTCATGTGTCCCTCAGGATGAATTTTTATAACTCTGACCTTCATCTGTCATCAGGTACTAATTATCAAATGTTTGCATACTAAAATATTAAACCAAGATGGTGACCACCATAAGGATTAAACCTCTTGTACCTGTGCTGAGCGCCGTTTAATAATGCTAGCACACAGTTCTGATTCCAACATGTTTTATCTGTTTTATTATTATTACTGTTTTTCTTTTGTTTTAATTGTCTGATTTAATTTTCCTCAGTGCAGCTCTGAAATGTTTCTGTCCTGGTACAACCATGTCAAGCATGTTGTAACTTAGAAAAGTGCATTATAAATAAAGTTTATATTATTGCTGTCATAAACTTCATCATGTTAACATTGTTGTTGCATGTTAGCATGCTGATGTTAGCATTTATCTCAATGCACTGCTATGCTTAAATGTAGCAGACCTGCTTGAACAGACTCTGAATTTTGCTCCTAAAACTTCTGACATGATCAAATTTGTGCAGAAACAATGAGCCACAGTAACAAAGTCTTAACAGAGATAATAATAGAGGCAATAATTAAGCATGTCAAGCCTGTGGATGTCTTAATGACATGTTTTAACTTATTCCATTGTTGCACAAACACAGAGAGCAGAAGGTTAGATAACATGAGAAGAGGACCACACTGAGTTTTACACCGTGAAGTAAAGATTTCTCAAGCTCACCATACTTGTGTTCCTCTCCTCAGGTAAGAAATGCATGAGAAGGGATTTTCCAATTCATCATCACAGACTGTGAAATGTTGGTTAACTATATTCATATTTTAGCAGGTGTTCGCTATAAAGTCAAACTGTCACATCTATAAAATTGGCTTGGAGTTTCAGTGGTACATAACTTTATACAGTGCAGTGGAACAAGGCTATCATCCAGGAGCTGATTCAAGGAGCTGCTGAGCTGGAGGTGCAGGGTCAGATTTATTGATCTGACATTGTATTTAATGTTAGAGAAGAACTGGGAAGAATGCCTGGGAAATGTCTGTTTTAAGAATTCTTTTTTATTAAATACACTGTCACAATGCTTGGATATGTTGTCAACAAGTCTTTTATTATCTTTATTTTCGTTTTATGTGCAAAGCCAAAGTGTCAATACCTGCCCTGCAAAAACTTAATAGAAGGTAAAATGTCTATGAACCTTCATGTCCACCAGAGGGTGAATGAAGCACGACCAACCTCTGTTTCTGCGGAGAGTTTGAGCTCAACAAAGTGTTGTCTGTCAGCCCAGGAGAGTTTCTTTGAAAGGTCAGAAATGACTTCAGCGTTGATACAGCCAAATACAGACTTCAGGTCTATATAACTGCTTTCAGTTGTACTTTAATATGCCACAACACATTTTTTTAACATCTAAAGATTTTGAGTATGGTCTTGTAATTGTTTAAGGCTTTTCTGTTCAGCCTTGTCATGATTATTTTCTATTAACTAATGAACTCTGCTCTGTGAGCTAAATGCTAACAGTGACATGACGTCATGTGCATACAACCTGTTTAACTATGAGGGAAACACTTGTACATAACACATTATATACTTATACGTTCTTAGGTATTCTAGACTATGGGGACAAGAGTTGCAATGATTAATCAATTATCTGATTGGTTGGCAACTGTTGAACAAATTGTCAACTATTCTGATTATCAGTTTATCAGTTTGAGTACGTTTTTTTGAGAAAAGAGTCAAAATTCCCTGATTCCAGCCTCTGAAAAGTGGCTATTTTCTGGTTCTTTTACTCCTCTGCGACAGTAAACTGAACATCTTTGGGTTGTGGACAAAACAAGACATTTGAGGACGTCCTCTCTGGCTCTGAGATACACTGATGGACATTTTCACCACTTTCTAACTTTTTATAGACCAAACAAGTTATCAATTAATTCAGAAAATAATTGACAGATTGTTAGCTGCAACCCTAATGGGAACATTACATGAATGCTGCCTCCTCTACACTTCACTGCCTGTACTCTGTGTATCACAACAGCTCTCTAAGTTTTATACCAAACTCATTGTTCCATACACATCCCTGTGTATTTTATGGATTTTGGTTTCCTGGTCTTCATTAGGTCTAAGGAGACAGCAGCATATTTTTGATAGATCTTTATTTACAAAGCCATGCTGGGTAAACTCCCTTCATATCTGTGTAATCTCCTCTAGATGGCTGCTCCAGCAGGTAACTGGGATTTGATCAGAACTTGGAAGAGCAACTTTCTCCTAGTCAACAACAACTTTGTGATTTTGGCTCTCTGTGAAAGTTCAAAGTCTTTACAAAAAACTGTCTAACTCAAAAACTGTTGTCCCTGTTCAATTTCATAATTATGTAACTTTGTCATGGTGGCCAGGTCTCCCTCGAAAAGAAAGATTGTGCCAGTCCTCTTTCTCTGTGTGTGTCTGTGTTAATGCTCTGATTGCAGGAGTGGGATCAGGTGTGCAAGTGTCGGGCAGCCAGCCGCTGATCATCTCCAATTTTCTCCGGTTTAATCACCAGGTCTAAATTCCAGCACACTGCCCAATCAAAGCCTCAGCTACACAGCTAGTCTTGCTCCAGCCTGTGAATCTCTCAGTTTGATTAAGCTCTTGATAATCGTTTTTCCTCTGTGGCTGCAGCCTCCCCGCTCCAACTCCTGCATCTGATCCACTGCTGAACTACCAGGAAGCATCTTTGGATCAGCACTCTGACACCTCCCACCCCATCCTATATACTCCTAAACACAATGTTATTTACAATGATATGCTTTAAGCAGCTTGCAGTGTTCTTCTACATAATGTTGACAGAATATTCATGGTAGATTTTTAGTGTTTTGCTGTTATATTGCTCCAACTAAGCTTCTTTTTTCTATCCCTACCTTTTCAGCGGTGTTTTTATTTTCCAATTCTGACTATATTAATGCAGTATTTCAGATTATTTTACATAAAATAAGAGATATCCCAGCTATGAACAGCAGCACATTTAGCTCACAGTTCAACAGTCAGTTCAAAGTTTTTACTATCCAAACCACAACTTTGTATCATGGAGCACTTTTATGAAGTATTTGATGAATACCTTAACCGAAAATTTGATTTGTCCCTGAAATGCATCTCTGCTCTGAAATTTTCAATCCACACATTTTGTCCTCGCTCAGAGGTTACAGCCAGCGAGAGTTCAGCTCACTGATGGAGGCTCCATTCTCTCTATAATTACTGTGACACTCTGCGACCGGGGGCCATTCATGTGTCATGTGTTCAGTAATTTCAGTAATTACACCACCAGCCAGTGAACTTCTCCATCAGCTGTGAGTTGCAGTGCTTACCTGCATGATTAGTCTTTGCTGTTACAGCATCTGCATGCAAATGCTGGATAAACCTTTAAATTTGCCGCTTGATTCATGATTATTACGACCGTCATGTCAGGAGTGTTTTTGCCTAAATGACTTTTTATTGTGCTCCTTGCTGTTTGATTGTCGCGCTGTTTGGCTGGTACTGAGTAAATGATAGCTGTATTTAGTTTAATGATGCAGTTCAGCATTTGAACGACATACTTAACAGTAATGACCCCTTCACACTGAGCCAAGCTGAATGCAATATGCAGCATTTCTCAAGCTACTACTCTTTTATTGGTGACCATACTGTTTCATGCCTTCTTCCCCATTTAGCCCATCATAAGAACACAATGTGGAGGGGTCAAACTTCAGCGGACTCCAGACCCTCTGCCCCGTCTCACTGGTTTCTGAATGGAGACATCCTGTCTGATCCTAGACCAGAGCTCAGACTGATGAACCTTCTTCCTTTGCAGGTTTTCTTTGAGTTTTTGTTTTCATATTGTGCCTGTGCTTAATCAATGTATTAACTATGTGCCACAAATAAAAACAATTTTCAGTTTCCCTGTTGTTGTTCAGATTGGCTCATAAATGACACCTTGCTTTAGCCAAGCATTTACTGACAACAGCAGTAGGCGTAGTGTTGATTAAAACACTTAATCCTCTTTCTTTCATTCCTCAACTTTTCCTCCTGCAGCATAAGTAAAATGAGGAAACACTCATAAAAAGCCTTCTGTAATTTCAAAGATCAGCAGTGTCGCAGAAAAACAGCAGCGTTATTGTTTTTTAATGTATTTATTCAACGCAGCCCGTCTCTGCCTCCTTCAGATTGCGGCTCACTGTGCTGCGTGTGATGCTAGAAGCAGCTGCATTGCAACTTTCATTTGACCTTATGAGAATGTCTGATGGTTGTGCAATAATTGCTTTCAAATAGTTAGAAGCATGAGAATCCCCACCGAACTCGGCGTGACTTCCTTTGCCCTTTAAAAGCTTAAAACGCCGTGTAAGTTCGTCAGACATCCACACCGAACTGCTCAGATGCACACATCTACTGGCTAAACGTGACAGCCTCACTCGGTTTAATGAAGCCAAACTCCCTGAAGGATCATGAAATGTTTGCACTAATCTTATCTTTGAAGCTCACAAAGCAATTATAGGTGAGAACAGATAGATAAATATTTGTTGTTTACCATCCTCAATTTAATTTTGATTTGATTTGATTGGTCCTCCGCCACGTCTGATAGTGTGTATGTATTCTGTGTTTTTCACACTCTATGAGCACTGTAAATGAAGCAGTGACCTGCTCTCAGTGGCATTTTACTGACAAGTCGAAAGTTAATTTTATTTGTACAGCCTAATAACACAAAACACAGATTTCAAGGTGCAGAGGCATTTCTGCTAATGGTTATATTGCTGCATTTGTTTTTGCATGTCATCACCATTGAGTCTGCAGAGATGACTGAAAAACGAATAATAACCATTGATAATAATCTCACCATACTGTAAGAGGGTTTCTTGTCAGCAAGGTGATAATAATGTAAATTTGAAGATTTGTGAGACGCAAAACGGCAGATTTTCTCTGCGGTAAAATATTATCATTAAAGAACAGATAAGGCTCGGCAGTAGCTGCACTCTGTGGAGGTCACAGGTTCACTCAGTTGAAAGATCTAAAATGTTGAGACGTTTTAAGCGGCTTTTATCCTTTTATCAAAATCAAACACATGACACAGCCCACGTTCCCTCCTAAATGTTAATTTTCTTTTTGTGGAATCTCAAGGTTAAGCTTTTTGTCGTCACCAAAGGGGACTAACATACAAACTTTCTTTTAGTGTCAGAAATGTGCTGGGGCCCGTTTAATGAAGAAAAACTCTTTTGAGCCTCTCATATCATTGCAAACGGATGAAGGACGCTGTCAGTCTGCGCTGGGTTTCTGGGACATTACATAAACTGTGTGTGTGTGTGTGTGTGAGAGCGAGCAATGAAATGATTAATCATTAGTCACTTGACTGACAAAAAACAGGATTTTAATTATTCCTTTTCAATGATTTTTGACAGAGCACTTTGGCCCTTCTCTTTGTTTGTGCGTGCTGTGACTGTTTCATACATTTACCCAGAGACCAGAACCATACAGTTCAATAGAATAAGGCATTTTCTGTCATGACAATCCATCTCAGGTGAAAGTCTTTGAAAGGAGCGTGTTTCTCAGCAGAACTACGTTGCTTTCAAAAACAGAACACAGACACATGAGATACAGTCATATTGGTTAGAATGTATGCACCGTCTATTAAACCGTGGTCTCCCGTTTGCTTTACCGCTGACTACATACTGTGACATATTTACAGTCTTGGAAAAAAGCCAAAGAATCCATTCAGAGCTCATAAAACCTCAGAGATATAGCATGACTCCATATGTTAAGAATGTGTTTTGTGTCACATACTGTAAACTTTGGTTTCTGTATGAATCAATAAGTGTGACATTCAGCTTTGAAAAAGTGTGTTCGTTTGACATTTATGCTGGATTTTGATTTGACTGTATGTGCCGACTTGGTCTTGATGTAAAGCATTAGGAAGTCATTTGTGTCTGTTTTGTTTTGTTTTGTTTTTTGTTTTTGGGTATCGCAAGATAAACCTGAGGCGCTGTGAGATGATTTAAGAGAACAGATAGAACAAAATAATAAATCTGTTTCATATACATGCTTTGTAAACCAAGTCGATTTTTTTCACAAACAGAAATTTCATTTATGGCGTCACAAGCCAAAAACACCACTTCTCGACTGAAGGATGTGTCTTATCAGTCGCTCAGCACCTGATGAGCCACATTACCTCCATCACTCGCAGCATACAGTGTGACAACAGAGGTAACGCAACATCATATTTACACTGCGAGTGCCTCTTAGCAAAGCACGTCTTATCTGCCAGTGACACTTCCACGACTAACGCTTCCTCCCGCATTGTACAGTGAGTTGTCAGGACGTGCACTTTGTTAATACCTCATTGTTCATTTGATCGTATGGTTGCATCACAGCATCTGGATGGACTGTGACTCATTCCGGATAGATGTTTAAAAGACAGGAAGAATAAGCATTTTAAGAGACACTACATGACATATTTCTGCATTGTTTTCCAATTTAAAATTCAGCCTGCAGACACTGAAGGCAGAGGCCTGTTTGCGAAGCTGTCTGAAGGAGGCTAAGTGTCTCCTGGAGGTCTTTGATCCTCCTCCTCCTCAAGGAATGCTATGGGTCACTGCTGCTTCTCAAACACGATCCTCAAACAGAGACCCAAAACCACTTACTGAAGCCCTCATAAAACTGATTCACAACACGCCTCCAACACCATGACTCAGGCTCTATACCATATCGCCTAATACACTTTTATCCACGACTAGTCTGTTATTAAGTTACTTTATAATTGATTGAATGTTAATGATCTACCATCTTCAGCTCTCTTAAATTTGACTGTTGTCCTAAAGCTGGTGTCCCTGTGCAGGAAGACTTTATTCAGTAATTTTAGGGCAAACATCTGTTTCATAATCAATGCATAACTAATTAATGGTTGTCCTTAATGTAATTTATGTAATTCAGATCAGTGCACAGCCTGGAGACAGTCAAAATATTATGTTTTCATGCCTGTTTTTAATCAATTCTGGTTTGGTGTCAGCACATAAATTCAGAGTTTGGGTCATTTATAGACTTATAGCTGTTCAGCGCAGCCAGTCTGGTGCAACTAGCTTCATACTTGACGCACAAAAACAAGATTCAGGTACAGTCTTGCAAGGAGAGGCAGCTTGATCAAATGTTCTGGTGGTTTATATTTGAGGAGTTGTTAATTATTATCATATTTATTAGAATTACATTCATAAATTGATGGTTGATTAAATGTTAAGTAATTACATGACCTTAAGCATGCGACAAATTATGCATTGATTTGTGCAGCAGAGCTTTCTTTTTCTTATTACCAATTTTCTTTTTTTATTAAGTGGGAAACAATATTAATATGAGGACTGGCTGTGAAGAAATTGCTTTATCAATGAGGTGTCTGGCAGCATGAGATCTCCAGCAAAATCATTATTCAAAATTTTTATTTCAGCGTCTTATTCTGAAAGGATTATGCTCTATCACACTTTGATAGGGGCACATCTACTGACAGCTATGTGATTGCAAAGATCAGGTCAAAGTATGGCTGAGACGTGTTGAGCTAGAGATTCTTCTTTTGATTACACCTTTTTCTGTCTTCGGATGAAGAATTGCTCCTCAAATACTGCTGACCACTGTTTGTCTGATCGAAGGATATCTCGACAAAAACCAGCCAGTCCGACAGAGTCCAGCAACCTGGTTAACTCCTGACTGAACATGTACCCACAGGCGTTTTGGTGTATGTACACAGTGGCATCGTAAACAGTATTTGTGTTTTTCTTGACTGAGTTGGGGGGCTGGAGTTGTGCAGTGGGTGTGGGTTGATAAAAGAGCAGAAGCACCATGACTCAGATATTTTCAGAGAGGACTGTGACACAACCGCACATAAGTCATCATTCACAGTGGACAACAAGATGCTCAGGACTGCTGCGTGTTTGGTGCTCGTTTTCTCAGGTAGATTCAATTCAAATGTGCGAAATCAGTTTGTTTTGTTGAATGCCACAATGGGCTCACAAAATTTTCTATTCAATTAGGTATGTGTGAGGGTATCTTACCTCCCGGGCCCCTGAGCGGAGCTGTGGCAGGCACGGTGAAGTTTACCACCACCCTTAGACCTCCAGAGAAGCCGTTCACGTCAGTCAGCTGGAGCTTCAAAGGGGTGAACTTCATCACATCCACCGACATCAACATCACAGAGCAGAGCCATGCCAACAGGATCACATTAGACAGAACCACGGGGTCCCTGGAGCTCAGGAACCTGGTGCCGGAGGACAGCGGGGAGTACACGGTCACCGTCATACCAAGCGGAGAGCAGCAGAAGCAAGGGAAGACCATACTGAACGTGTATGGTGGGTGTTGTGTTCATGTGATGTTTAAAATATCTGATAAGAAATCGCCTGTTGGTTACATTGCACTGATATGAATTCACTATTTGTTACCTGTATAATAATGCAATATATAATACAGTAATCCTGCAATGACTAATACATTTTCCAGGCTGATATTGCATTACGTTTTTCAATTTAAATTCTTTGAGGTCACAGCATGTGGTTGGGTTGAGTTGTTGCTGTTGGTAAGTATGCTCTGGTGTTAGCTTGTGATGGATTCATTAGGTGTAGCTCAATAAATCCATTATTCTATTCAGTCCTTTTTTCCTGTGTGAGCGCCGGAGTTTCTACTAAGATTCAAGATTTCAAGGTTTAATTTGTATAAGATGTGTAGTGAAATGCTGGGTAGCTAAAGACGAGTATATAAAGAGAGAGGGAGTTTATTGAAATAGTAAATCCAGAGTGGATATAATTTTGTTGTGCTGTTTTACAATCATTAAATTGCTTAAGATTTGCTAGAATACAGTGTCGTGCAAAAGTCTGGGTACCCCCTTATTAAAATTTACTGTGAGTAGTGATTTCCAAACAGCATAAAGTGAAAAATAACACATTTCTTTCACATTTTATGCAAGACTACTTTTTTATTTCCATCTTTTACAGCTTCAAAATCACAAAAAAAAAAGTAAACAAAAGCAAAAGAAGCAAAGCAGAAGCAAACTTTTGGGCACCCTGAATAGTCAGTACTTAGTAACACCCCCACTGGCAAGTATCACAGCTTGTGAAGGCTTTTTGTTGCAAGCTAAGAGCCTTTCAGTTCTGATATGGGGTATTTTTGTCCATTCTTCCTGCAAAGGGCTGTGAGACACTTGGGCCAGCCTGCGTGCACTGCTCTTCTCAGGTTTATCCACACATTTTGGATGATCTTTAGGTCTGGGGACTGTGGGGGCCACTGCAAAACCTTCATATTGCATTTCTTGAGGGAGTCCACTGTAGATTTTCTGTTTTAACTTCATTAGTCCAGTAGTCAGAGCATCTTTTTTCTTTTCTTTTCTTTTTTCTTTTCAATTCTCACTGGATTGACACTGGTGATGTTTTACCAGAGCTGGTCACTGAAGCCACCATCCGCAGCCCCGAAGCCGTCTTGATCGAAGATAGAAGCTCCACCAACCTCAGCTGTGAGGCCTCCGGCTCCATCAGCACCAGAGTGTGGATGAAGGATGGTCGGCCTCTCCAACCGAGCGCCAGAGTGAGCTTCTCCATCGGCAACAGGACCGTGTTCATACAACCCGTTCACAGCTCCAGCCAAGGCACCTACCAGTGTCGAATCAGCAACCCAGTCAGCACCATGACGGCCAGCCATAATCTCAGAGTCAACTGTGAGTACTTCTCATTGTAGGCCACCACTTAGTATTTATGGCAATGAGGCATTTACAGAAATATTGATTACTATGTTGTCCTTAGAAATAAATAAATAGCTCTTGATTCTTTGCCAGTATTAAAGGCCTTTGTGGTACATCTCTTTTCTCTGTGCAGTTGGACCACATAACATATCAATCAGTGGACCGTCGGCAGCGGCACCTGGCCGTAGAGTGACGCTGCAGTGCAAGGCTGACTCTGTCCCACCAGCCAACTTCAGCTGGACGTTCAACGGCAATGAGACACAAGTTAATGACTCCATGTATATTATAAAGCGGATGGAGGCAGAAAGCATTGGGAATTACACCTGCACTGCCAGAAATATGGTGACCATGTTGGAAAACTCCACAGTTCTGAATCTGAGAGGTGAGATCGGAGAGTGACGCATCAGTTTATTCACCAAAAGGAATTTGTGTTTTTTATGCTGTAATTTCATGGCGTTTCATTGGGTAATAATTGTTGTCTTTTTTCCTTCATGAAGCATCCTGCACTGCCCCCTGCTGGTCGTTTTTAGCGCTGCTGATCAGTGCGCTGCCTCTGAGACTGTTGATGTAAAAGGAAGTGGCAGGTGGGAATAATAATTCATGACATATCTTCCTTATTGGTCATATTTTACTTCCATTGATTTATTTGTCATATTCATTTACACTGACACTGCTTTACTTTTTTTTTTTCTTTTCAGATTTGTCGAATGTGTGATAAATGACCTTACATTTGAAAGACTAAGCCTTAAGAGACCATGATGCTGCAGCTTGTCTTTTCTAAGACAAAGTGGAAACTCTTGCATTGGAAAAACAATCATTTATTATTTGCATTTCCTGGGTATTATTTTTGCATGTATGCAGATGTAAGAGTGCCAAACAAATAACAAATTATCGCACAATGAATGCCTTTTCCATAGTAACTTACACAACACCCGTGGACACACAGGTCCTTCACTGTTGATGTGAAAGGCTTGTAGGATTTTTGTTTTGTTTTTGTTTTTTGATCACTGGATTCTAGGATTTCCATTTTTATGTCCCTCCTCACAGATAAACCAGAATGCCATGTGGATGCTTGTAGGCTCCTTGCATCAGTTTTGTGTATTTCAAATTGTGTGTGATAACATGAAAGCGTGATTGTTACGTCATTTATATATTTATTTTCTGGCATATCAAAGTGTATAAATGCATATGCGTATCTTATACTATTCAAAATGATGCATAAATAAACATAATTTCCTCAATAATATGGGATAATCTTCCAGGAGAAATTATGCAGCAAAGCTCAAGTCTAGTTTGTGCCAAATATTATTCCTGTTTACAGCATGACTCAAATTCAGACATTTACATTAAATGTTCTACATCCCTGCAATTTTGCAATATGTTCTTTCACTGAGTGATTAGGTTTTATATTGACCACCAGTGGCCAAAAAAGTTTTTAAGAAAAAAGAAAGGAAAAGAAGGAAAAGGGTCTTCTACAAGAAGTCTAAAAGTCAGCCTAATCAGATCTTTGTGGTTTCCAGAGCTACCAAATATGACAGAAAGTTAGACAAGCCAGCATGCTAACAAACCCTCCTTCTCGGTTGTTCTGATTGCACATTTTGTAAATTTTCTGTGCTTTGACTTGGAGGAATGTAACTCAGGATGCAGCATCTGTTACAGTTGTATTGCCCTGTAGACCAGTGATTTACATGCAGGCGAGAAGCTTCTGGAGTTCGACCAACTGAAACAGGCAAAGCTTTGCATCCCCGACCTGATTACCCTGCCGAACACCTGGGGCAAATTCAGCCAGGGACTTTCCTAAGATGCAGCTTCCTCCAGGAGGCCTGACACAAGGTCACTGGTGTGAAGCGTTAAGATTAATGCACTGTTCAGCTTTATGCCATTTTGTTTCTTCACGCTGTTATCTTCCAGCATCTGGGCTGAAAGTGTGAAGCGAGGAGAGCTGCACCTTTGACTGACAGCCTGAACAAAATCTCTATGTATAAGTGTCGGTGTTGCAACAGCTTTCTACTTCAGTCTGAGGATTTTGTGTGCTCTAATACAACATTTAGACCATCGTGTGCCGACAAAACTCAAGAACTGATGAGGCTGTTTCACAATGAGAAGCACCTCTGAAGGACAATAGCACTTACACAGTTAAAACCTTATGACGCTTTCTTATTATTTTACACAGAAATAAAGAGGACATTAGATAATGCAGACATTACAGATCAGTCACAATTAGAAAATTGGCCGTGCATTAATATTGATAATCACAGCTGATTATAAATGAGGAATATCTGTTGGACAAAAAGTCCAATGTGTGTGCCAGTGAGGTTGATGCTGTCCCTCTAGTGGTGGTGTTGGATGCAATTGTTGAGTTTTTCACTGCAACATAACATGAAATACCAAATTATGACCATGAAGATGGCTGGTGGTATTCACAAAATTTACAGCTAAAGCAAGAAAAGTTTCTTTACATTGTATTTTCAGTCAAAAATGGAAAGTAATGTTTTTTGTTCTCTTGCATGCAATGAAATCTTTTGTCATATCTCTAAATTCAATACGTCTTTGTCGAAGATTTGATTGCAAATTGAAAAATTATGATGAGAAAGTGATTTGGATCTTGCAATGAAAAGGTGTCTCTGTTGATAATAATGCTCTCTGCTGGAGTGTATCACTGCCATGCTTTAAACTGTGCCACAGTTCATGGCTGTCGTTTTTTCTTCTCTTGACGATTCAAACTTTTGATTTCATATCGATTTGATTTTCATAACTTACCTGGAAAAACTTGCAAGCTTCAAAACTTCTTCTTCTTTTTTTAAACTTTTTGGACCAATTTCTCATTTAATTTTACTCTTAAAACTATCTCCGTTCCCTGCTTGTTCTCTTTGAATTCTCTCTAACACACACAGTATCTCACATTTATGGAGATGTTGATATGAAGAGACAAGCAATGGCTCCTCCAACAGTGAAAATCCACTTTTAATTTGACTCTCCATAGTAGTAGGGCACAGATTTCAGAATTGTGCAAAGTGTATATTTATAGAATATAAGCCATCAAAAGCATTGCACGTGACAGGATACCAAATCAAACACTATTAAACTTACTGACAGATCAGTTTTGACTCACATCCGGTATCTACTATCATCTCCAGGAAATCTCTTCACCGCCATCAATCATGTTTGTGTGTGTTTGTGTGTGTCACGCATATGGAGCTGAAATAGAACTGAAACGAGTGCAAAAAGTAGCAGCGCTTATCAGAATCAGAAATACTTTATTGATCCCTGAGGGGAAATTGTTTAATTGTTTTACTTAAACTTCATTAAATGCATTCATCACCACATCCCAACATGCTATTGCAAGTGAAAGGATTAGAGAATTTGATCCACCATAATCCGCACATCTGAATGTTTTTTACCCCCCAGAAATGACGCAAAGCTTCTTAAATTGACGCAGATCTAACCTCAACTCAGTCTTGCTTATGGAGGAACTGCTTTGCTCCGGCAGTGAAGTCTCGTTACATGAGCGGCGTCATTATCATCCTTTGACCGCCTGAGGTCACTGCTCTCCTGGTGGGCACTGCATGCGCGGCAGAGGGGAGTCATGCTGACTGCTGACTTGGAAATTGCAAACTTGAACGCTCACAGGAGGAACGATCGGCCTTGTAAGCGCTTTGATATAGTTTGTAGTGCTGGTAAAAGTGCTGACAGATGGGAAAGCGCTTCCTGCCGCAGTCATGTCCCTGTCATGCTCTTCTCTGTCTTGGGTAAGTTATGTTGATCAGTAAAAACTAATGAGGCAGGTGTGAACACACTTCAGTAAGATCTTATCTAACTTGAAGCTTTAGGATTCTACAGGTCAAGATATTGTAGGCTGTGCACCTTAAAGTGCTGCTCGGTTGTGATTTATTCTCGTCTATCAGAACCAACTGATTTTTGACGCCGTGGTTTTTGTAGCGTTGTGTTGCAGCAGATGTGTATCAGTCAGTACTGGGGATGGCCTTGCTCAGACAATGTTCCTCTTTGCAAATGCTCATTTTTCTGTTTGCCACACATCAGCAGACTCATTGAGATTTTCCTCCTGCTGCCGCTCTGCATGCTTTCTCAGTGTTTTCGACTGAAGCATCAGCTGCAGGACATCAGCGGATCTGCCACCTTGTAAGTTTCCTTCATGTTGGCTTGAAAGTTGATCCAATTATAGTCCTCTACCCAAAGCTGTCACATGATGTGCTCTTTTAACTTCACGTGGCCCAGCCTGTAATATTATCATATTTACTTCCTAAATTTCAGGCGCATTTAATCTAATTATGGCTTTCACACAGCAGGACCGCTGTGTTGCACTGTAACGCATGTCTCTTATTTTGTCCAGTTGCGCACAATGAAAACTTGCATCAGATCACCTCTCGTGCTGCTGAAGTTGATGCACATCACGTTACTTCCAGGTAAGACTTTTTGTTGTGATAACGCTTTAGATGATGTGCAAACGCGTAACGCACAGCGGAATACTTCCCAATTTACAGTGCGCGTATTTCTCCTAATTTTTTTATTTTTATATCAGCACATGTACTGATATAAAAAATACAGGCAGGCCTACACAGGAACAGGATTTGAAGTTGGGGAATTAAAAAGAATTCATATGTTGGGTGTTTTTTAACTATTTGGTACGTGTTGTGTTATTACAGCATACGGTATGGCCTGATGAACAATAGGATTAGTTTTGGGTAAGATGAGGTGATAAGCACCACTAGAATATTATAAATCTGATGAGATTTATTTAAAAAATGATCATACACTAATTATTAACACTGAAGGGTACAAATGATAACAACATGAGTGCAGGCAGACTGCATTTTACTGTGTGTGTTTGTCCTGCAGAGCAAACAGAGGTCCAGGAACATACTGCAGGCCTGTAGAAATGTTGTATAGTAGGCCACCGTACAGTGTGAGCTACAACATGCACTTAGAGGGGACTTCAGCAGCCTGAGGCGGTGCAGATTTATGCAGATGGACGCTGTTGTTACGCAGAGTGCAGTTCATTGTTGTGATGCTGTACTGTAGGAGAGCTCTTTGATGGTGGGGCAGCTGCAGAAGATGAGCGATTTTCTGCCCTGCCACAGTGTAACCGCCATGAACGCTAAAGGACAGAAACACCAATCACTGAAAGAGGTATTAAACTTAAAACTTAATGAGAGTCATTGCACAATATGATGTGATGAGCGCTGGGTCGTAACTTTCAACCTCAGCGTGACTTTTCTCAAGGTAGCTATACAAATCATCTCTACATCATCCCTGAACAGCTCACTTCACCAGCAGCCATGAATGGTGGACGCTCATTTATGACCCGTGTGCAGCTCTCAAGGATGCACAAGCTCACATAAAATATAAAAAAAAGTTGCCCCCACTCACTTCACATCTTGTTCACGTCAGCCTAATTTAGAAGAATGATCTATAATTATTAATTCTAATAATCTAAAGCCTTTTTTTTTTTTTCAGAAGTGTTTGCAGTGCATATTTATTGTAGGCTATTGCAGGTACAGTATAACATGTGGTCACTGGCTACTTCCCCTTCCCCCTGTTTTAGAGTTAGTTCAGTGAATACTCAGTGATGTGAAAAGATAAGTTCGTCTGTAATGTGCTGTAACAGACAAAAAAAAACAAGGTCAGTCAAAGGCCACCAGAGTTCAACAAAGCAGCTCATCTCCTGCCATTATGTCATCTTTTTTTCAGCAGTTCTTGAGGCACAAGAAGTCAAAGTCCAGCCTGAAGTGACTGGATACCTCGGCCGTGATGTCACCCTGCCATGCCAGTTCATCCAAGGACCAAAGCACAGCAATATCACTCAGGTTCAGTGGGAGCTCAAGCCACCAGAAGGAGAGAAAATCATCATTATTGTTTCTAATGATGAATTAGGAGTTAGTATTCAGGATACATTTCGAGAGGAGAGAGTGGAGCTCGCAGAACATTCTTTGGTAATTAGAGCTGCGGAAATGAGAGATGCAGGGTTGTACACCTGCAGCATTGTAACCTTTCCTAGTGGTTCATTTGAAGGAACCACCAACTTTGTCGTTCAAGGTGAGTAAGAAAAGCATTTTCACATAAAGTGGACACATTGACATGAAGCATATAGACAATCTTCAAAATTAAATCTGATGACTTTTCCTGCTGTGACCCAAAATTCATGAAAATCTAAATATTTAAAATCATCATACTTTTGTAAAGGTGCCACAGATATTTGTACATCCAAGCTGCTCCGAGTCAAATTTGACCCGTATCTATTGAAACAGATTTTATAGCAGTGAGGACAGTATTTGATGTTTGGGATAAATGGTTTAATAATAAACCCTATTTTCAGTTTTCACACAATATATTCAAATCATCTTATGTTATTCACATCTTAAGTAAAACAGGTAGGACATGATAATATGTGATCATAGTTGTTTTTTCTCCAAAAGTTAGTGATGTAAAAAAACATACTGTAATGTTTAAAACAAATACTGTGCTGTTATTATTGGATAAACACCATTAACTTAAAATAATGTCCTGATAAACACACACAGGGTTAATAACAGTCATGTTTCTTCCCTCAGAGCAGATGCCGTTATCATCGGGGGTGGTTTCTGCCATCGTGATTGCTGTCTTGTTGCTGTTAGTGATCTTGGCAGCCACAGCATACCTCATCTTCATCAGAAGGTGTGTGTGTGAAGTACAGAAGCTGTAGAAAAGAAAGCTGTTCTATCTGTCAGGCTGATGGTTCTCTTGAAGGCGTATTAATTGATAAATTACTGATGACTATTATATTGATAACTTAATGGACCAGCAATCTTCAATACACTGGTGGCCGACCTTGAGCTATTGATGCATGTGCAAAACTATGCATCATGTATTTTTGTGTTATATTCTGAAGACTGTTCTTTAAATTCACTCCCTTCACTTGCAAGATTGTTTATTTTTTACTCTTAATTTTTAAAGTTGCACATATCTTTAAAATAGCATTTTTACTCTCCCCCTTCACGTGTTTTGAACATTTATTGGTAATAATTTTTTAGTTTAAATGAAGGTTAAGTTCATTTTATATTTAGTTCATTCAAACCACTGAAGTGCATTTTGTATTTGCATAATTTTTTTATTGAAGAAGGGAAATTTATACGAAAAGGTTTTCAGGTTTAGAGAGAAGTTTCATTTAATTATACAGAAACTAACCACAGAACTTTTGATTCCCTCACTCAGACCTGGTTCTTCGGTCAGACACCGTGTCTACATTGGTGAGTACGAAAGCACGAGTTCCCTGTCGTTCTATTTCCAAACAGCATGGGGCTCATTTATATCTTTTGTGGTTTACTTTGCTTCCTGTTACAAAAGCTTGTCTGTCTTTCAGATGCCCACGGTCCAGTGATGGATGCGGCCAGGCCATCTGTTACTGTAAGACAGGAGGTGAGCTCAGAGCTGGTTTGAAGCAGTTTGAAGTTTAGTCACGCTGTTGTTGTTGTTGTTGTTGTTGTTGTTGTTGTTGTTGTTGTTTTCAGCAAAGCAACATATTGATACAGCCAATCTCCACCTTAACACTCCCTCATGCTTACAGGATGTGGTCTACTCTGACGTCAAGCTCAAGTCATCCAGAGGTGCTACGCCTTTATCCAATGACATCAACACACAGACCCCGCATGCTGACGACGTCACGTACTGCAAGGTCGTAGTTAATCGTCAGCAGCCCAAATAAGATGAAATATACACCAGAGCAATGTTAAAGTTCTCTTTTTTGTACTTGCCCACAGGATGTGGTCTACTCTGATGTCAAGCTCAAGCCATCCAGAGATGCTACGCCTTCATCCAGTGACATCCATACAGAGACCCTGCATGCTGACGACGTCACGTACTCCGAGGTCGTAGTCAAACGTCAGCAGCCCAAATAAGATGAAATGTACACCAGAGCAATGTTAAAGTTCTCTTTTTTTGTACTTGCTAAAAAATCTTAAAACTGCTGTCCGTGAGTTGCATTTACCATCATTTTGGTATCATTTATAGCATATCCGGAAAGGTGTCCATCAATCAGCTGCTCCTAAAATATAAGTTTAGCTTTGTGGCTGCTCCAGGCCTTCTGTTCATGCGCTCACATAGGGTGTTTTCATGGGCTCATACCAAGCCAAGCCTTGATTCCACTACAGCCTCACAGCAGCTGACTTTACCGTCCCTATGCAAATATTACAGGGAGGAACAGTGCAGGCACATCAGCACACCTCCAACACGTCATCCAGCTGAAAGACGTCTTTTACCTCGCCGTGCTGTGGGCGTACCGCCCGAGTGGTTATGGATGCTCTGAGCTCTGCTCGGTGCAGCTATCTGCTCCACTATCAACAAACAGCCATAAATGTGACTGCACCTCAGTCAAACCCTCCTGCAGGAGGTTTCAGTCACGTAATGACAGCTGCTCCAGTTATGGATGAGAAAGGCCACCATACTGTCTGGCCCCCGAGGTGTCACATGACTTGCACTTCTGAAGGTGGTCATAACACTGAAGCCCTCACACGGATGTGCTGTTCTTCTGCCCTTTGGTTATCAAATGAGGAAGACAACAAAGGAAGGTTACTCAACAAAAAGGGAACTAACTCAGTAACGCAACACTAGTGTTGCGTGTAAATAATGGCGAGAGCTGATGGTGTTTTGAGATTTGAATGTGACACCAAATTTGCTCAATTTCATCAGAAAAATTAACCTCCTAGATTCCCATTTTGTTGTGAGCCAACTTCACTGGACATCATCATGTGTGAGGCTACGATGCACACCTCTGGCTTTGACTCAGTGACTATAGGTAGCATTAGCAGGGTTAAAGGGGTCATGAGTCAGAGAGGAAGGCTGGGGTGGTTGTGGTTGTACTCTTTCAAATTCTTACTTCTTCTTTCATATTTCTGCCTGTTTCTTCACACTTACCTGCAGCAGTATTAATCCACTATCAAGAATTGCATATCATGACACAATACTGCGTGTATTCCAGTAGCACAGATATTGTATGTAGTTGCACAGCAGTACTATTTTACCCAACCCTGTATTCTACCTGCTGTGGGTTTGTTGTGCAGATGCAGATGTTGCAGCCTGAGACTGTATGTGAAAAGGTGATAAAATATGGTTTGCACTGCATACCATCACTGAAAGCTACCATCAGTCACTATCTATGACCTGCTGTCAGGGTTTCCTGGCAGTGTGATTTTGTGGGTGTGAGATTATGTCTGCTCAGTCAGAACGTGTGAGAACATAAGCAGTTTTTTGTAGTGTAAAAATACTAACTTAAGGGCTCATATTTAATTGTTGTCCCATTTAGTTTATATTCAAAGTCAGTGTTTGGAACTTTGATTACAATCAATGCAATGCATTTGAGATATTTCAGTCCTGTTGCTTGTTTATCAAATCATGCAATCAGGCAGATTGACAGAAGCAGCAGTGCACACTTCTGCAAACTGTCTCGATGTTTGCTTTGAATTATGACTTCTGTTAGTTGCTTTTGTGGCTTAATAAAGTTTTCCAATTTGACACACCTTACGAAATGCGTTTCTTATTTTTGTTTTGTGCTGTAGAGTTCTGCTACGGCAGGAAACAGATAAGAAAGATAAGCTAAATGCTGATTGAAGGGAGTGCATAGTGAAAGACTCTCTATAGCAGTGCAAGGTATTACTCAGACTGAGACGAAAAAAGACGCAGCAAAGACGTGTGTGTGACTCTGGTACTACTGAAAATGAGCCACACCTCAGCTGTGTCATCTAAGTCAAACTCAAGGACAGACAATAAGTGAGCATGCACACAGTGGAAGGGATGATGTGCAAATTGGTAGTTTTCTTGCATTTCAAAAATAGTTTGGTAGCTCAAAACACTCAGCCACCTCATTTGTAGTCACTTTTTCTCTGTTTGTAGTAGTTTTGTGTCTCTTTTTAGTCACTTTGTGTGTGTTTGTAGTAATTTTGTGGGTCTTTTTAGTCACTTTGTGTGTCTTTGTAGTCATTTTGTGTCTCCTTATGGGCATTTTGAATCTTTGTGGTCAGTTTGCATCATTGTAGTGGTTTTGTGTCTCTTTTGGCCTGTCCAGTAATCCATTCATGATATTAATACATAAGATAACTAACTACCTGTCACCTCGTGAGTCATAACAATAACAATTGTTGAATCTTGCAGATCTGAAAGTTATAAAACCTACAAGCATGACGATGATTTACATTACAAGTTTTACCCAAGATGTGAAAATCTCTTACATGCTTTTCCCTTTGCATTAATCCTGAGCTCACTGTGCACAGATACAGTATAAATCCTTGTGATGTCGTGCTTTCTTGTTTCACCTCAGAATGGGAGTTCATTTCCTGGTGGAAATGAACTCCCATTCATAATTGAGAGTTTAGGAAACACCACCCTGATACAGGAGAGATAGCCGAAAGTGTTTGGGGAATAAAATGTGGTTTATTTCTAAGAGTTATCCGACTTGTTTAATTTTTTTGAGGATGTGTTCAAGCTCACTGGTCACCAGGAAACATCATTTTTGTAATTTCACCTTATTGCAGACACATATCCTTTGGTTCTAACAACAGCATGTTTGCCAGTGTATCGTTTACTTGGATCCTTTCTGGGGTCCATATTTAAATACATTACGTATAATCCACAGTGCGTTTACATACAGTAAACAGCAGAGTTACATTGCCTCTGTCTCCAACAACAAAGTGATAGATGTACAAAACATTAAAATAAACGATTTCAATGGATTGACCAGTAAAACAAAACATTAACACTCTCACTTTCCCGAAAGTTCATGTACTGTATTTAATACAGTTTTTAGCAGCCAGAAGCTCACTGGAATTGTTTTGCTCCATTTATACTCTATAAGTATTCATTATACCATGGCCACTGAGAGTTCTCAGTTCTGATTGGTTGGAAGCTGTGGATTAACTTTCAGTAACCAGACAGTATAACCGGACACCTATGATGTACGTGTTTGATTGCAGTATTAAACTGTAGGTTTAAACTTGCTACTCAGACACTCAGTTCTACTTAAGTGAAGACCTACTTTAAGTGTCATAAGTAAGTGCTGATCATGCAAAACAGCCCATTTAAGAAGAATTTATGTGATGTTATCGCATTATAATTATTGATGTGTTCATGAGTTGAATGTTGCAGCTGGTAAGGGGGGAGCTAAGTTTATTTACTCTATGTACTGCCATGCAGTAGTAATCTCTAATAACACATCATAATATATATATTTGCACTAATAATCTGAATCTGCAAATAAGTGACTAAAGTAGACCTAGTGGAGTAAAAAGTACACTATTTCCCACCAAAATGAAGTTGAGAAGAAGTAAAGTAGACATTAAATGGAACTGCTCAAGTTAAGTACAAGTACCTCAAAACTGTATTAAGTACTGTACTTGAGTTTATGGTTACTTCACACCACTGGTAAAGACAGCAACAGTGAGGCTTAGCTAAAGAGCTTGGTGTAGCACAAACAACAACCAAAAAATGGAATGAATAGCTTCCCAGCGAGAACCAGTTTAATTTAATATGGTTTTGACATCTGCATAAATCTGTGGGCCTACGTCCACATTAAGTAACGGCCAGAGGAGGATGTAAATAGAGGACCTAAATAAGCTAAGCCACGGTGAACATGGTAGCATGTGTCTGGGGCACAGCTGGAGGAGAAAGGAGGGAGGACTGGAGAGGAACTATAACCAAACCCACGCAGAAAAGAAGTAAATAGCTTGTTTCAAAACTTTTAAAAGTCCAAGCCTGTTCCTGTTTCCCAAGCTGCACAGACGACAGATACTCTGAGACCAGGAACAAGGGTTCAGCTCTACTTTATGATGTTTAGCTACTTGGAACAGAAAAGTGAGATCAAAATTAGCAGAATCTGTAAATTAACGACTGATATGTTTTGATGGTGTTTTGTTGATGGTGTCCTTAGTGTCGGTAAACATGCTGCACATCATTGTCAAAAATACATCAAAGCATGCTACATATAACCTGCTGTATATAGATATGTACACTGTATGCATGAGTTTATACTGGTTTGGCCTAAATCCAGCGATGTACTGATTTACACATTTCTATTGATTTCTTTGCACTACTTATTGTTTGCACATTATAGAAAGACTTTGACATGTGGAAGTTGTATGTTGTTATTTATTGTTGCCTTCCTTATGTTAGCATCAGTTTCTTTCTTCCTGTAAATTGTTCCTGCAGCTGTGTGCGTGCATTGGCAACAACTTCAAAACAAAGTCAGACTCCTTGTATGTGTGCACAAACGTGGCCACTAAAGATGATTCTGATTCATCCCGCGCGTGTTGTACATCGGCCTATAACTTGACAGGTATTTGCCGTTTCTTTTATTTCACAAAACAGGAGCGCTTCTCTGCACATTATCATCATTTGACCACATGAGGCCACTGTGCTTCTGAGGGTTTCCGGCCCTGACCATGGCAGGGAGGAAGGAACTACTGCAAGTCATGACAAGTCAATTGAAGTTTTATGATGGGAAAACTGAGAAAACACAGCAGGACCTTCTACTATTGAAGCATATCTGTCATTTCGTTGGCCTCCTGCAGACACAGTGTGCAAAATGGAAACCCTCAGCAGATCAGCTCTTGTATTCATGTGCTTCATTTACATCACGATCCAAGGTAGGATAAAAGATGTTCAATTTTGGCAATTTATGAAATGCTGACTGCAGTTATATTAAAACCATTCATCTTTCACTTCTTTCACACCAGTAGCAACCCCACACGATAAAAAGTTAAGAATAATAATCATTATCTTGATTAAATAAACCTTTCTTAAGTAAAAGTACACAAGTACTAGCAGCAAAATATGCATCAAAAATGATAGTAATGTTCTTCTTGAGTTTTAGCCGGCTGAGGACCATGCAGTATATACAGTTGTCCAGTTGAATCTATCACAGTGCATCATAGTTTGTGAATGCCTCATGTTCTGTATGTAAAGTCTGAATCTTCAGTCACTCAACTGTCGGATTAATGTAGTGGAGAAAAAAGGATATTTCTCTCTGAAATGTAGCAAGGTGAAAGTGTAAAGTAACTCAACACTGTACCTAAAGTCAACTTTAGTATGGCTTCAGTTTTGAATAAAGAATCATAAAAGAGTAAAACTGACATGATTTTTTCATGGATCGTTTCCATTTCTATCATTCTTCCTGCTACAGCTTTCTTTTTCTTTTTCTTTTTCTTTTCCAGCTCTTGAGGCGCAAGAAGTCAAAGTCCAGCCTAAAGTGACTGGATACCTCGGCCATGATGTCACCCTGCCATGCCAATTCATCCAAGGACCAAAGCACAGCAATATCACTCACGTTAAGTGGAAGCTCAAGCCACCAGAAGGAGAGAAAATCGTCATTGTTGTTTCTTATTGTTCATTTGGAGTTAATATTTATGATACACTTCTAAAGGAGAGAGTGGAGATCGCAGAACTTTCTTTGGTAATTAGAGCTGTGGAAATGAGAGATGCAGGGTTGTACACCTGCCACATTGCAACTTTTCCTGGCGGGGCATTTAAAGGAATCACCAACTTTGTCGTTCAAGGTGAGTAAGAAAAGCATTTTCACATAAAGTGGACACATTGACATGAAGCATATAGACAATCTTCAAAATTAGCAATTTGAATCCAGTGTTTGTCTGTTTTCTCTGTTCTTATCTAACTCTTTCAGTGAGACTTTCACCTGGCTAAATGAAGAAAAATCCAAAAATTAAACAAATAAATGTATTTCCCAAGATTTCAAACTATTCCTTTAACGTAACATCAGCGAAAGAGAGACTGTGATGGAGTTTGGAGTTGATCGTGGTTGTGTTTCTTTTCTCAGAACAGATATCGATGTTACCGATGATGATTGCTGCTGGAGTTTTCGTGCTCATCGTTGTGAGCGTGTTTGCCTCAACTTACTTCATCATCAGAATCAGGTGTGTGTCTCGTGTATTTTATGAAGAATTATAGGGTCTGAGCTGCTGAAAAGGAAACTCCTTCCATAACTAGGAAGATTAAGTTCATTTTTACATTCAGTCCAGTCAAAATGTAGAGAAGCTGTGATCCATTGGTTTATTTAAGTTTATTATTATTAAGTTTATTTAAGATCCTTTAACAGTACACTATGTACTGTTAGGGTTAGGGTTATCTCAGTGAGTTAAAAGGATATTCACTTCTGAAGACCGCTGCAAAGTAATTACTTATAACTGTATTTTCTTTATCCAGAAAGCCTGCGAGTCTTCCTCTATTTCTAACCAGCAGCATATTTATTTATATATCTTGGTGTTTGTTTCAGTTCCCTTGACAAACGCTCATCTGTCTTTCAGATACGGTCGGTCCAGCGATCAGTGATTGAAAGAGATGAGGTGAGCTCGGAGTTGGTTTGAGGTTTCATACTTCATTATAATGAAGGAACATGTCACCCAGTGCAACAGCGAGACTCATTGATGTGTTTTTATTAGACTTTGGACAACAATGGATCAATGTTGGTTTTGTTCTTTTTGCAGGGTTTGATGGCAATAAGAAAAATGTAGAATATCCTCCAAAACCTCAGCTTGAAGCTTCTCCAGGCCCTCGATTCCTGCTCTCATGAATCTCAGTGCACCTCATTTTCACCAGCCAATCATGATATTTTTCTGTAGGTGATGCTCCTACGTGCCACTCATATCATGCACACAGTTTTAATTAACAAAAAGTTTGGATGTAATAAATAATACATGAGAAATCCAAACATGGCAGCCATTTATTCCTGTGAAAACTGCTCACCCAGCACATAAACTGAAAAAAAGTTTCTCCTCCTGCAGTGGGAGGCCAAAATAGTGATGAATAGCAATAAAAAATATTGTATATATATTTTATATATACTGTAATTGACATAATTCTTGTATTTTTAGCAGTGCTAGCACTGCAGCTGTGAGACGGCAATGTCGGTTTGTTGGTTCTTAGACTGAAATATCTCAAATATTAGTGGACGGATTGCCCTGAAATTTTGTGAATACATTCATTGTCCCTAGACGATAATTCCTGACTTTGATGCTTCCCTGACTTTTCCTCTAGCGCCACCATGTGGCTGACATTTGTGGTTTTGAGTGAAATTTTCCCGGAAATCTGGTTTATGGCTGAACTTGTTGTATTTTGGCAGGATTTGGACCCAATAGCAGACAGAAAGCAAGGGTAGAATAGGAATTTATTGAGTGGATAATGAAGGAAAAGGGGAGAAGGGAGATGAGGATGCACTGCAGTCCAGAAAGCCTGGGGGTCAAGGCTCGTGGCTAAATGATCAACGGCCATGGGTGGATGTAGGCTGGAGACTCCAGGTATCAGGAAACTAGTAGCAAGGAAGTCCTGGGAATAGCAGGTGAGGCAGAGGCACTGAGGTAGAGAGCAGCTCAGAGAAACACTGGAGCGCACAGAGCTCAGATGGCGTGAGTACAGCATTGAAAGCACGAGGTGGTGGAGGCACAGGTAAAACTAGGTGGTGATGGCTGTGGACTAGAGGCTCGAGGCAGGTGGAGGTAAGAGGCTGGGCGGCGTGGTGGCAGAGACGCAACACAAGAGATCAAGTACCAGTAATCAACATGAGAGAAACCAAGACTAAAAATAAACTTCTACTTGCAGATAGCACTAGTAAAGCAGCCAACTCCACCACCAGGTCCTCTGCAGTCCACAGTCTTTATGCTGTGCTTGATTGTGATGAGTCCCAGCTGTGTTGGAGCCAACTCCCAAGTCACTGGGAGAACCACGCCCAGCCTCTGCCAAAAAATGACACCCAGGAAACAAAGGCCCACACCTCTCCACAGTACACAAGAAAATACCAGAATTTCCCAAACCACCACAAAACTATGATGATGACATTCCCATCAGCCTCAACTGTACTTAAATGCTAATTAGCAGTTATTAGCATGCTAACATTTTAAACAGCGTCACAGAGGCACTAGTATGGCTGACTTTAGTCTCATCTGAATGTATGTTACAGTCTGGAAATTCGCTATTTACAGCCCTTTCTGTTTGGTAACAAGTCTATATGAGTCCCAGGGTGATTCCCAGCTTTCGATTTTGACTCTGACAGACAAACAACAAACAAACGCTGCTCCTGAGGGCTTGACATAAGGTGCCTCATCTTATTGCAATCAGCCAAAAATACAAAGCTATGTCGAACAGTACAAGAGCAGCACAGAGATTTTCCTTCCAGCGTGTTGCTCAGTTCTGGGATATAGACAACATAAATGCATGCAATAAGAGTTAACAACATCTCTCCAATCCATCAAAGAGGAACAAAGAAAAGAGAGACAAACATTTAAAGTTACACAACCAAAAGGAAAATGGGTGAAAAATAACATTCTGCTCCATGTGGCTGTGATTTATTGACGTGAGCCCTCTTTATTACAGCTGGTTTGCAGTGTTTTGAATGTGAGCCCTTTTTAGGGTTAGAGCCTTTGAGAATCAGAGGGTTGTTGTGGTTGAACTCCTTCAAAGTGTTAATTCTTCTTTCCTAATTATGCCCCTTTCTTCAAATGTACCTACAGCAGCTTTAAACCAAATACACGAATATCATATTATGATACAGTACTGTGCTGCGTGCATAGATTCTATGTATGCAGGTGTTGTAGTCTGAGTATGCTTTATTCTACCAAAAACAAAAAGTTAAGGATGTTTACATGAAAAAAGAGAGCTGCTCAGCTTGATCTCCTCCTGCAGGTCGTTCCGGAGTCGAGGGTCGCTGGCTCTATGTTGCCACTATGTTGCCAGAACGAGAAAAAAAAATGCTAAAAGTAAAAATATCCTTAGAGACTTCATCTTATATTGAAATTTACTGACATGTGTGCACAGGTCCGTAAACTGTCTCTTCCTTTGCTTTAAAACGGAACTAACTTTTTGTTAGTGGCCATTGTTGCTTAATAAAGCTCTGCATTTTCCCAGAAACCTGCAGTTTCTCATTTCTCTTGCGTGCTGTAGAGTTCTCAGGACAGGAAATTGATGATAAAGACAATACAAATGCTGGGATTGAGGGCCATTTTCCTACAGAACAAGTACTTTTACTTTTGATACAAATACATTTTGCTGATGATAATGCTGCATTTAGGCAGAATTTGGACCCAACAGCAGACATGCACACAGGGACAAAGGGTAAAGGGAGGTGGGCTGCACGGTGGCGCAGCAGGTAGCGCGTGAGAAGGTCGCCGGTTCGATTCCCGAGTTGGCCATTCTGTGTGAAGTTTGCATGTTCTTCCTGTGTATGCATGGGTTCTCTCCGGGTACTCTGGCTTCCTCCCACAGACCAAAAACATGCTCATTGGGTTAACTGGTGACTCTAAATTGCCCCTAGGTGTGAGTGTGAGCGTGAATGGTTGTTTGTGTATATATGTTGCCCTGCAGTTGGCTGGTGACCGGTCCAGGGTGTACCCCGCCCCCTGCATAGAAAATGGGTGGATGAAGGGAGGCTACAGGTATGCAGGAAACCTGGGAGTCCTGGGAATAGCTGGTGAGGCACGAGGTACTGAGGTGGAGAGGAGGTCAGGGATCTGCCCTGACCTGGAGCGCACAGAGCTCAGTTGGTGTGAGTACCTGTGTTGAGGGAACATGGTGGTAGAGGCACAGGTGGGGACGGTTGTTAACTGGAGGCTCAATACAGGTGATGGCAAGAGGTTGGAGATCAGTGCAGGAGAACTCACTGAGCAAAACGGAAAAAGACAGGACACTGTAACTGACACGAAAGAAAACTAAATATACACTTATACTCGCAGGTAGCACTAGTAAACAACCAACTCTACCACTAAGCAGCGGAAACAATCCAGCAACGAGTCCTCTGCAGTCCACAGTGCTTGATGGTGATGAGTCCCAGCTGTGTTGGAGCCAGCTCCCAAGCCACCTGGAGAACCACGCCCAGCCTCTGCCAAAAGAGGAAACACAGGAAACAAAGGCCCACACCTCTCCACAGCACACAGGAAAACAAACCACCACAAACACCTTTGTACTTTTGCTTTAGCAGTAGTTTGAATGCAGGAATGGAGAACTGTCACATAATTGTAGAGGCAGTTTAAATAAATTATCTGTGCACTTCCTCCATCTGTGGCTCGATGACAGCGTTTCAGTGGATCACATCACTCAGACATGAGAGGAGAAAACGCAGCGAAGCTTCCGCTCAGAAAGCAGACACGTTTCACTGTGGGGCTGTTTCAATATTTTTTATTCCAAAAGAAGTTTGTGTGTCTATAGGTTTGAACAACAGGGCGAACTCTCTGAGGAACATCTTTGCACCTTCACCCCAGCACCTCCCGCCCCACACCCTTCACCCACAATCACACTATAGAACCTCTTGCTCCTCAATAGGAATAATAACAACAATTTAATCATAATATTCATCATCAGTTTTAATAATCCATTTAGCACTAGTATAGAAATATGAAAAAATACCAAAGAAAAGAACATAAAAGTAAACAAAAAAGGTTTGTCTCGTGGAGCGACCGTTCAGACACCCCATCTGATTTGTTTTGTGACCCTCCCTTCCCTTTCATATTAACACTAACAATATTTTGGCTTTGTAGGGTTTGTACCCTCCTCTTGCCTCTCCACAATAATGCTTTGCAGCTAACAAATGCTTTCAGCTGATGGTTTAAAGCTGTTGATAGCCACTCAATGGCCATGTGGTGCTGTCACATATCTTACACAGAAGAAACCAAAGAAGACATGGAGAAGAGACCGGAGACAATTTTGAAAATTACAAGAACAACCAGCGGGTTTACAGCCCTTAGACGACAAGGGAATCAGAAATGAAGATGCTATAGATGCTTGTGTCTCTGTTTATGTGTGTGTGTGTGCGTGTGTGCTCTGACTACATGTGACTACAAGTTTGATTGGCTCCCGTTGCCTTGTCAGCAATTCTGAACACAAAGGCAGAACTAAACAGAGAGAAGCAGACACGTCAAATCCAGGCCTGCTTCTGCTGACAGCAATCATGCACACAAACAGCATAATGTGTGCAAACAATGTTATCATTCGTTATCTGGAGCACAACAGTGTCGACAAATCTATTTCACTGCAGAATGCATAATTTTATACAGCAATGCAATGTTTGCCTAGACAACAATACCGGCTTTTTTTTTTTTTTTTTTTCAGGGGATTTGTAAAGGGCTGAACCGGTGGTTTTGCAGGCCACCTCACACATTTCCTATTACTGCTGAATATGGATGGATGGGAAGGCAGTGAGTGATCGCGTCCTTGTTGCTGCACTCGTGCTGTTTGGTGACATCTGAGGCCTGGTCCACATGTACACGGGTGTTTTGTGAAATGTAGCTTTGCCTGCGGGTTTTGGCAACTCGTCCACACACAAATTGCATTTTAGGTCACTGGAAACAGACCTTTCAGAAAACGTGAAGATATTCAGAAACTCTGGTTTCAGTGTTTACATCAGGGACAACAGAGTTTCTGGCTTGTGATATCAGAGTGGGTGCCGTTACCTCCTTTGTTTACATGAGGCTATGTTTTGCCGAACAGCAGACGTGGCCCGGTGCTGCTGGTGCTAACCTCGCTAACAGGACTTTTTTATAAATGTACAGTTACTCTTCCACTATGTTGAGGAGCAGAGGCGTCAGAATGCGCTACAGAGGTCACTGCTACATAATCCAACACTCCCATGAGACAGGCCCCGCTGCCGACGTTGCCAGTTTTGGATGAGACCCGACATCCAGCTTATTGGTGCAATTTAGAGCCGTCTGATTGGCCAAATGGCTTAGGGTTATGTTTATATCACAGCCAGATGGTTTAGCATGCTCTGGATACTGCTTCAATGGAGTTTTTGCGTTTTCATTTGCACAGAGATTAAAAAAAAATGCTTGTGTGGATGGCATTTTATTTTATTTTTTGAGACCAAAGTAGGAAAAAGCCTGTTTTCCAAAACACCCGTGTGCATGTGGACCAGTCATGAGGTGGCTGCATGAAGCTCCTCAGTTAAAGATGAAAAAAAAAAAAAAGCAGTTGGTAACTTTATGTGTATTGGAGGAGACTCACAGGTGTCAAGAAGTTTCCAGAGACAGATTGTGGTGTAAATGGGCAAACTGACATTTCAAACCAGGAGAAAAAGCTGAAAAGGAAAAACTGATGCATTCAGAAGGCAGGAAACATTGACTTTGGAGCATTGAGAATCACTGCTGAAAAGCATTACATTCATAAAATCTGCTGTCAGGAAATCAAACTGTGAAAGACAAACAATAAGCAAATATGGACACTGAGCAGGATGATGGGAATTCAGTCACATCTTCCACTGAAAACGCTGCATCAGCTAACCCTCAAATCTTGGATGTCAGCATTTCCTTGAATACCCCAGAAAGACGTTTTATAATTAAGCGTACTATCTATAACTCAGTATGTGTATCAAACCACCCTGTAGTCCAGTAAGCAGTGAGTCTCTCTACAGTGAGTATGTTGGGAACTGATTAGGTAACTGATTCAACGAACAGTGAGACACTGATGAGTCAATGACCTGCAGTGCAGAAAATGCTAATACAGCACTTGATAATGATGTCATATATAAAAATAATAATCTGGGGATGATAGGCTATTGTGCAAATAATGACACACTTACATTTGCTCTGAGGGGATCCTTTCAGAGGTGTCATACCACAGACAACACAGCTGCAGCACATAAAAGTAATCACGGGTACATTTGATTGGAGTAAACTAAAGGGAAATCATGCTGCAGTAACAAATCACGCCCGATAGCTGTCATGCATTCATGTAAACAAGTGGATTGCAGCTCGTTCTTTTACGACAGACCTAAAACTGATCTGATCTGTTTTACTTGTGATCCTGAACATCAATGGAAGCGGGTTCTTGGTTCCATTTGGATGAATAAAATGACTGATCTGCCCACAAACAGGCGCTGATGAGAGGCCATGGTGTATAAAATAAAGCAGACTTAAAGAGGCTGGCAATACTGCGTATTTTTTTCTTTGTCAACAGATCCCATTAAAAGCCCCAAACCACCAATGTGTTAGTCTGTCTCGCAATACTCTGACTTCCCAGCCTGTTTGTGATACTCTGCCCCAAGCCCCTTTGGTCCCACTGAAGATGCAACTCTTAAAAAATGGGCACAAATATAAAGTTTCATTAAAAACATTTTTTCTTTTTTTGCAAAAATAGCTGGGCACTGCACTTTTCAGCAAACATTACTCAGTGCAGCGACGTGACTCATTAATGTGTTTTTAATAGTTTTTAAACAATGGAGGTTTATGGCACAGAGGAATAAGCTACATGAGGCTTTGGCTACTTATTATGATTCTGGTCTTTTCATTAGATTTGTTGACAAGAAGAAAAAATACTGAATGTCACCAGCCGCATCCTTTAACGTTCCTCATGATGTGATAACTAAAGCAAGTTTGTGAAAGCTGTAGCTGCTTGAGAGATTGGTAATCTGTGTGTACTGTAAAACATATGGTACACTTTGAGTAATCATCAGCAATAATATGAAGTGTACACAATTTAAGGTTAAAGGGCTAAAACATGCAAATCCACCAGAGTATTCCCATCAAGCACCGTGGCTAATATACTGTAGCGTTTAGATTGTTTTAGTTGTAGTTTCACACACCAGTAAGGCTGTAACTTCAACAACACAATTAAAAGAGAGCAGATTCCTTTCCCAGCCAGAGAAAAAAGCATGTATTTCTTCACAATCTATTTATCAGCATGTTTCCCTGCATTCAACCCCCTCCTGAACGAGTCCCCAGCCACCGAGGGGAGTAATTAGGCGATCAAAAGCTTGAGACAGTATTGACAAGGCTGTGTTGAGTCTATCACTCTGGCAGGAGCCTCTACTGCGAACAGCCAAGTCTGTCTGTTAAACAGAGAGAAGGGAGGAAGCTGCAGCTACAGCCTGCTGGCGCATTAACAAGCCCCTTAAAAGATGCCCAGAATTAACAGATCAGGACAGATCTAATAATGGAAGTAGTTCAGTGAGGGATTTCTCATTCAAATTCAGGAGTGTCCTTTTCACTCTCTGCCTCTTTCTGTTCTTCTCCGTCTTTGCCTCGCCTGGTCTCTCTATCTCGTCTACGCTGTGTGAACAGAGGTGAAAAAGAAGTAAAGGCTTGGCAAGCGTTACCCAGGATAACGAGGGACATTAATTTCACATTTCAAAGCCTCTTGCTCCCTCTCTCTCCCTCTCTCTCTCTCTCTTTCTTTTGTGGCTGTTTGATGATCTAACATTTGTGGAAGGGTGCTGTTGCTGCGTACATGTTCTCCTCATTTTGAGTAGTTACAGCAGACTTAGGGGAACACAATTTTGTACATACATACATACATACATACACACACACACGCACAGTGTAAAGAAAGACAGGCCAACAGTTTCCTCTGCTACTGTTTGCATTATGTTGTCTTGAAGCTGTCTCATCCACCTTCCTTGAAACCATCCAAAAAGCAGCTGTGGGGCACAGGGAGGGACACAAAACACAATGAGCCGCAGTCAAGTTTCTTAGTATGTTATAATCCACCATATTGTCACACATAGTCTGTATTTAACTCTGTAATTCCCACTTTGAACAATGGTAACAAAACAAGAAAGACAACAAAAGAAAAAAACAACAGGAAATAATTCTCTGGAAGTCTTTTAGTTGCTTAGTTTTAAATCACATACGGATACAGTATGTCCTCCGACAAGGCTTCGTTTTTCTAGGGGGGTAGTTCACTTCCAGGGAAGAGTCAGCGGAGGAAAACCAGCGCCCTCAGCTCTAAAGGTGAAGTGAGACGGGAGTAAGGAGGGAAAAAGGAGGCCAGTGGAAAACCATCATCTGGTCATGTGCATTCCCGCTCAGATTTGTCCAAACTGAACAGTTATTCGATACAGAAGCCTAACCATCTCACAGCCTGCTCGCAGCCAGTACTGTATCTGTACGCCTCAAGCTCAACTGGAGAAAGGGTGACGGTTTAATCTCCTTTAAACTGGCTCGTTTTCTACTGGCTGACCTCACTTAGTTCTACTATTTTCCCTCCTTCTCTCCCTCTTTTGTTCTCCGATGAATTTCACCTGTGGAAACAAGCAGTGTCTCCCTCAGCAGCTCAAACGTTCCTCAGTCACCTCATCACTGGCAGCCCTCTCACCCCACCCGCTGCTTCTGCTCTCAGTCCTGATCACCCAGTAGGTCTGTGGTGTTGCTGTTCTGTGGAGGTGGAATGGGTCGGGAGGTATGAGGTGGAGGGCTGTGGTGTAGCCGCCTTGGGCTGGGCCCCCCTCCACCCTCACTGTCTGTGTTGGATGAGGATGGGGGTGGGGGTGGGGGTAGCCTGGGTAGGGGTGCTGATGAAGGTGGTATTCGTGTCGTGGTTGATCCTAAACTGCTGCCTGATCTCAGGCTCTGGATCCTCCGGCACTCCTGGCAGATCCTCACGTGGGTGCAGCTGCGGGCAGGCAGCATCACAGGGGTAGGGGCTGGTGGAGGAGGGGTGGTGTTGGCCCCCAGCGGATCATCTAGGATCCGCTGCGGCCCTGGCCCAAGATCGGACGGCCCCGTCCCTCCAGCTCCGCCTGCTCCAGCTCCACCTGTCAGCGGGCCGGCTCCACTGTAGAGCTTGCCATTGCTGAGACGCATCTCGCGGACCAGGCGCAGCGGCCGAGGGGCCCCCAGGGCTATGCGTGTGGGGTGGCGCAGAGCCGCTGAGCTGCTGAGGGGCCGACGACGACGCATACGGGAGCTCTTCTTACAAGAGACGGCGTTTCGGAACTCTGTGATCATCTCCCGACAGACAGACACCTAAAGGAGAAAAGGAAGGAGGGAGGAAAGAGGGAAAGACGGAAGGGAAGGAGGCAAAGGTAGGAGGGGCGCCACAGACCCAAAGTAGGCAGGCAGCAGAACAACACAGTGGTAAGGCAGTACGTAAACAGGAGAGCAGAGGAAAAACAAGAAAATTGAAGGGAAAAGCAAAACAAAAAGAAAAACAAGGCAGGAACAAGGCAGAAAGAACAGACACAGTAAGGCATGGTAAACAAAAAAAGTCGCAGGAGAAGCGAGGGCACAGAGATCAACAAATGGAGGGATGGTTTTTGAAAACAGAAACGAGGAGGTGATGGGGGAGGACATGGAGATGGGAGAATATCCAAGGAGCAGAGAGAGTTATTACAATCCAAACACACAAAACACCAAAATGTTGTTTAGTTTATGGGCACTTCATTATGACACTATGCACTATGAACGGACAGGCAGGCCTGCAAACTCAGGTGCACATGAACAAACGCACACTCACGCATACAGCAGCTGTACACACACACACACACACACACACACACACACACACACACACACACACATTAAAACACACTTTCACGCCCATCTTTTTTTTTTTTTTTTTTTTATCATTCCAGCAGCATGACTACTGTAATTTGCACACACGACAAACAAAATGCATCAAGTCCACCACAGACAAACAACATTCTCGGTGAAATCATAATAAAAAAGTTATGTGCTCACATAAACAGAAACAGTACTCATTATCGGAAAACAGACACTGATGACAGGAGGTGTGTGTTTGAGAGAGAGATAGAGGGAGACACAGTGAGATGGGTGAGAGGTAATCCAAAAATGGAAACGAAGAATACCAGCGTACATGTGAGGCATGTAAAAGAAGATACATCATGACATTTAATGCCAGGGAAAAAGATCACACTACTTTATGCAAGCAAATATTGGCATTTCTCAATATTGCTTATCCATACCATCAAGTTTAGCTCACAAACACTTAGTGCCATACTGTTAAACACCAAAAACGTAAAGGGCACACTGACTTCAAAACAGGCAGGACATGCAAAGTGAAACCAAACTCTCTATTTGTTGTATTCATTGTGGGCACTGCAGCATTTCAGTGCCGCATATTTGAACATTCCTCCCATCTCACATGCACATAACACACTGCACCTCAAGTGTTACAGCACACACAAACCGACACGTACAAATGGAGGAAAAAGCTGAATCTACCCACACTCACACACAAACACACACACACACACACACACACACAAAACATCATAATCAAAAGGGTTGGCGGGATGCCATGGGAACCTACTGGGGTGTGTCTGTGGGGTCGGCGAGGGCAGGTATGGGGGCATACCTCATCAGTCTCTGCCGAGCGGCGTGTCGACCACACAAACTCCATAATGGCCACAAAAACGGCAATAATGAGGCCACAGATCAGCACCACAAAGATGCCCCCAATGTTCTCCATGCCCAGACCTGAAAGTGGGCCACAGGAAACAAACAGTATTACACACACCTTTTTTATTTAATTTACCACTTTTTAAATGTACTCGTCATGGGGAGCCAGTGTTGTTTTCGTCAAAGAAAATTATGACTAAATATCGTCATGAACTAACCTTTATAACGTGACAGAAACGAGACGCAACGTAAATGCTGGTCATGTGACTTAAGTATATAATGCAATATTGTTGACGAATAAAAACGAGACAAAATGTGGTTTACAAATAAAAACTCTAAACGCTGAAACGTCTCTTCATTTTCGACGAAATGTTATTTCGTTTCGTCTCGTTTTAGTCAACAAATGTTTTTATTCTATTTTTTGAGTTTTTATTTTGTAAACCACATTTAGTCTCGTTTTTATTCGTCAACAATATTGCATTATATATTCAGTTATAGTTATAGTCACATGACCAGCATTTACGTTGCATCTCGTCTCGTTTCCGTCACGATATTAAGTCATAATTTTCGTTGCTACAACACTAGCAGTTGTACGTATAAAGCAGATCTTTGCTGTCTTGCCAGGAGTTAGATGTGATCGATAGCACTCTTGTGTCTGTATGATAAATGTAGCAATGCCCAGCAGCTGCTTAGCTTAGCTTAGTTTAGCATAAAGACTTGGAAACTGTTAGCCTGGCTCTGTTTGTACATATCAAACAACCCAGATATGATAAGACATGGTGTGCATTGTAGAGGTCCAGATTTTGTTACCATGCTAAGCTAAGCTAACCAGCTGCCAGTTGTAGGGCCATATTTGTTGTCCAGACATGAGCATGGTATCAATCTCCTCATCCAACTCTCAGCAAGAAAGCAAATGTTGAACTACAAGTGACCTCACTTGTGTAATCTGGAGACCACAAATCTTTAAATAGACACACTGTGTAACAAATTGCCGGGAGTTTGAAAGACACAGGCCTTTCCACTCAAGGACAATCTAAGTGTATGATTGTATTTTTGGAATTTGACTCACACAAGGGACTGAAAATCTGGATTTGTCAGCCTCTGCAGCTCCAATTCTGACCATTCTGCTTTAAAATCTGTCTCATGCGAGCGTCTCAGAATGCGATACTGAATCGCAGGAGTGCTCACTCTCAATTGCATTAAAAAATGTAAATGGCGCATGATGAAGTGGGTGAGTGAATGGCAGAATTATGTGGCTCTGAAACGCAGATACACGGTATAGATGAAGCTCAGTGATGCTGAAAAGTAAGGTATGAAATCTTTTCCCAAGGCTACCAAAACCATTTTCAAAAGAGATTTTGATCTGACAGCAGTGGAATAGATTCCAAGGCAAGGCGTCTTTGTCATTTATAGAGACACAGACACATTTAACACATAAGCATGAACAGACACACTCAGGCTAATAAAAGTCCCATTACACACCACCTGAGACAAACACAAGACATTTGGTAAAGTAGATTGTGCTAAGCACCCTTCACAAGGACATTAGGTCAGGCATTAGCCATTAGCTGGACTGTAGCAGAGAGTGAGGAGACTATTACTGAGGACATTAGAGAGAAGGAGGGAGAGGAGACAGACAGCTGCGGTCGACTGACCCTTGGCACGGTGGTCTTCCTCTTTGGGACATTGGCCTCCCTCCCACCACCTCCTCTTCAATATCTCCAGCCTGTTATTCTCCTGCAGCTGGAGGATGGCCAGCGTGATCTCATCTCTGAACGGAGACCCTGGCAAATGACAGGAAAGGAGGATAAGAGCAAGTGGTGGGGGATGGAAAGGGTGTGGCGAAAAAGCCCAAACAAGAGAGGGGATATTTCAGAAGAGGGGAAGAAAAACACAGAATGAGGAGAAATAAGAGAAAAAGGAGAAGGAATTGCTGGTGCAGCCTGGAGATGGTTACGAGTAATCTTACTGCGAGAATAAAGGGAGGATTAGTGAGAGATAAAGAGCGAGATTACAACCAGACAGAGCCAGTGGTACAGCTGCTGGTCAGACAGCATACAAAGCATGTTACGAAGGGGATACAGCAGAAAAGAATGGGAAGGTTTGAAGGGTCAGTTCATCTGAAATTACAAATATGCTTTCTCAGTTACCCCAGAAATGTTATCGAGCCGTGAAGTTAATCAGCGGACCTCACTGCAAACAGTTTTCACTGGAACTACTTTCTGCAAGGAGATTGTTGACAGTGTGCTCTGTGAATTGTAACAAGGATAGTTTCTTCAAACGAAACCCAAACTGCCCCAAAACAACCTGGAGACAGAGCAGGGAAAATGGTCTCAGATGGCACTAACCCAGATCATCACCTGTTCCGGCTGTTATCCTCACAGAGGCACTACAAATCACTTCGCACCACGACAAACCATCTCCAAGTACAATGGTTTCATTCCCCACTGCAATACAGAGCCTGAACTGCTGGCTCCATACAGTAAGCACACGCTGGCCTCTATACCAATGATAATGATAAATATGCCACTAGCATATCTGAAGTGAATTAAAGGAATAGTTCAACATTTTGGAAAACACGCTTATTTGCTTTCTAGCTGAGAGTTAAAGGAGAGGATTGATGCTACTCCCATGTCTGTCCATTAAAAATGAAGCTACAGCCAGGAGATTATTAGCTTATCTGGAAAAACCTATACTGTTTCTATCTAAATGGAAAATACATTCAGCTTACCAGCACTTATAAAGCCCACTAATTAACACATTACATCTCTGTGTGTGTTTATCTGTAGAAAAACTGAAACGTAAAAGCAGCAAGATGCAGATTTGTTGACTTCAGATTCCCACTGTTCCCTTCCAAGAAACAGTCCAGTACATAACTCCCTATAAAACTGTGTTTTATTAACCTTTGGATGCAGCCAGAGTATCAGTTCCCCTGCTATTTCCAGCCTTTATGCTAAACTAAGCTGTAGCTTCACATTTAGCATACTTCAGACTGTTTTCCATCATTTAACTTCAGACAAGAAAGCGATCAAGTGTGTTTAGCAAAGATGTCAAACTTTTCCTTGAAAGTGAACTAGAACTAGAGCTAAATGAGAAAACATGTTTTTAGTTGGGATTATTGTTATTGGGGTTAACCAAATATCGAAAGTTTCTCCTTTTGGTCTGCCTCAAGACCTTTTTCTCCTCTCTGGGCTGTCTCTCCATGCTGATGTACAGTAACTCTGCTTTGTCTTTCTCCTCACTTTTGGTCGGTCACATCTCACTTCCTGTCCTTTTCCTTCCTCTCTCTAGCCATGCCCTCCTCCTCTTCATTAGAACAGATCACTGTGATGCACTGACACCACCTCTATGTGCTAAAAAAGGAGCTTCAGAGGAGCTGGACGCGTGTGGAAAAGCAATTAACTGCATGTTCATTACTTCCAGTTCAAATACTTACTAATCCCTGAGATAAAAAATAAATCAACCACGTACAAGACATTTTTCAGATGTAATCTCTCACCAATCAGCGCTACTACATGTGTCTATTTAGCATAATTGATCTCATGCAGGTGTTTCTGCACAGTCAACTGAGGATTTTTTTTGATGAGATTTATTAAGAAGGTCCTTCAAGAGCAGCATTTACACAGTTTTAATTATATATGCCATCTTAACTACAGTAAATCTGTGACACCACTGACACATAACAGGCACATACAATATGATTATACCCCTGGAAATACACTAATTATTCTCATCTTAACTTTGATGTTGAAGATTTTGTGTCCCACTAGTTGTGTTACAGTATGTCATTAGTTTGCTGATGTTCAGGGCTGGATATCTGACACAGATATGACAGAAATATTTCTGAAGGTAAACAAAGCTCAAGAACGCAGGAATATCACTGCGAATTCAATCATTTTTCTCAGCTGTTCCTCAGAAACCCCACAAGGGCCTGCAAGGTTAATCTAAGGGGTTGTGAGACGATTACCAGGGGAGGAAATAAGAAAATCAAAATTCTGCTGCATCGTATGTTGTCTTTTTCTACGATATTTGCTTTTTTCTGGTGAAGTATGGAACAGTTTTATCTCATTGGGTCTTAATGAAGTATTCAAAAGAAGCAGTCTATCAAAGGAAGATTACTATGACGGACTTCTAACACATGCAACCTCTGACGGGGGTCTGCAAGCTGCATGCAGCAGCAACATTTACATTTTTTGGTGTTTTCCAGTTTTGTTTCAGTAGTTTGCTTGTGTGTAGCAGCAACTCTGTAACAATATTCCACTAACTCATCAAATGTGATAACATACTGTATTTCTCTAAATAGTAAACACACTAAAAAAGAAGACAGATTGCCAAATAGTAGCTTTACACAGTGATAATCTCTAATAACTTGATGATTACATCTTAAGCAGTGTAAGATTTGTTGAACTAATGATGAGATAACACTGGGATAACTGAAGTTTACGCAAAGAAGTTATGAATCAGTTATTATCAGGATGCCATTTCCTTCAAGTAATTCGTCAAATTTGCAGGTTTTACCACATATTTACAGCACAAGCACCTTGTAACATCTGTTTTGTATGAAAAATGACATGATTACCCAGTGGCATGCCGATGCCGTAGCCCTTGGTGTCCAGCAGGCCTCCGATCTGTGTGAGATTACAGTTGAGGCCGCGGTGGTACTCGTTCATGGTGCTCTCCATCAGGAAGGCATACTTGGAGTTGACCACGCGGGCGATGCCCTCCTCTGTGCTTTTCACAAATACACTGGGCTGCTTCGAGTTCATGTAGTTCCACATCCGCTGGTAGGTCTGGTAACGCGAGTTCTGCAGATGAATGGGAACACAACAACGGGAATTAAACACCGACTACAGATGTTTGTACATTCCAGGCTCCGAGCGTGTCCTATCATCTGTATTTGAGGCGAAATCAAATGGAGGTCGATAAAAATGAAAGAGGGAAGATGGAAAAGAGGAAGAGAGATGCACCCTCGATAAACATTTGGAGGGACGTGCACACAGAATGGAGAATCCACTGTGAATAATGACAAGCGCAGTCAAAACATCAATGGCAAATATAGGGAAAAGGGAGAGAAAATAGCAGAGGGAAGAAAAGCCACATGAATCAAGGCAACAGATTATTCGCTCATGGTGTAGCTGATGCATCATCTTTCATACAGATGGAGGTAAATCAGCACACAGGAGGTGGTTCAGCACTTAGCAAAATATGGCAACCTCCAAAACAGGATTAAGTGTACAATTACATGTTGTATCTCTGTTTATTTTGTGTGAGAAGAAAGGAAAAGAGTAGAGAAGGCAGCCTCAGCGTGTAATACCGTGGGTGTGTATTGTATGTGTGTGTGTTTATGTGTGTGTGTGGATTAGGCACTGAGAGGAGTAATGTACTGTAGCACTGAAACTGGCTTATTTAGGCAAATACAAACCCCTCTTTCTTACATTGTCAATATGTACAAACACCCTGAGAATGCAAAACACACACACTCACAATTTGGCATGTAGCCATTTCCCATGCATGCACAAAAATAAACAAATACATAGCTTTTCATACGCTCACCTACACACACTCCCACATGCAAACACACCTACACATACACACACACACACACACACACACACACACACACACACACACACACACACACACACACACACACACGCTCTATGACAAACACAGATGCCGGCACAGATGCCGGAAGCACTCTCATAAGCAAACACAGGCAGTCAGCCACTTAACACAAACACAAACAGCCATAAAGAAAACAGCAGAGGATCTCAGAGATATAGTAGCAAATATGAAGACAACCGCTCACTCCAGGCACGGCAATAAAGACAAAAACAGTGCACTAAATCACACATGCACACACAAATGCAAAAACTTTTGTCGCTATAGCTGCAATTTAGGAAATTGTCCGATTCTAGAGTGAATGCAAGTGCCACCGAGAACAACAGAGTTTAACTCATACACACGAATACAAACACACATAAAGTCAACCAAAGCCGCAGCAGCTGCAGAGGGTCGTACCATGAAGAACGTCATGGTGCTCCCTCCGTGGATGGTGCCATACTCAATGTTGGTCTGGTCGGCCAAGTCGTCCGGAGACTCGATGGGAGCCTCCATCCTCTGAACGGTCAGGAAGGCTGCCAGGTTGGCCGTGTAGGAGGAGATGATGATCAGGGTGAACGCCCACCTGTGAGGTGGAGACAAAGGAGAAAGTCTAAAATGAAAACTATGGATGACATCTTTTATCCTGGAATATACGATTTCTTGATCACAAAGGTTTCATATCATGATAAAGCAGACTGTCGGGAAAATCAATTGGGGGAATTTTAATTTACAATATATTGTCAATGGCTGAGTCTGTTAATATGTTTTTCTCATATAATCTTGTTCATCAGCCATTTTGTCATTTTGATGTGTTTAAACGTATTAATGTTAATCTTTTTCAACCATTCAGCATTTCTTTGTTTCTCTTTTTATTTTGCACTTTGTAAACCTCTGATTTTGTACTACACAAATAGCTTTTCATATCATTATTATGGCAACGTCTGAATTAAATATGTAACACCATATGTAAAATTTTTACACGATGTGACATCTTGGAAGCTTAAGTTCTTCTCCAGAAATGTTTGAATATGTATAAATATACTCTGCTTTGAATAATAATTTGTTTCTAATGAATGAACTGGTTAAAATTCACAGTCTTCACATTAATATTCAATATAATATAAATGATATACAATTTACATTTTTTGTTGAAGGTCAAACATCCAAGTGAGGCAACACATTTCTGAGACGATGAGCACTTTAAACTGCACACAAGCACAAACCCGACCATCCTGTAACTTACCACACCCCACTAACACATCTGGTGGACAGCGCTCTGGGCATTATCTCTGATCCTTGCTGCATGAAGCCTCCAACTGGGAACCACAGGCTGTTTCCCAGTGTGTACTGGTTCTCCAACATGTCCCTGCGCTCTCGCAGACACGGGTGAGGGTTGTACCACTCATAGGGGCTCAACCTGATCGAGAAACACAGGTACAGTAGAATGACCTTGAGGTCAGATTGCAGCACAGTAATGCACTTCTGTCACATCATTCAAGTCAGCACCAATCAGTCATTCGATCCCTGTCAAGCTGTCTGCAGCAGGTTGTGTAAGGTAAAAAATTCCATTATGTGACAGGCGACTCATGTTCAACAAGATAAATGGTGAGAGAGCACAGATGTGAGCTGCAGACTATCAGTGCAGTGTGTGATATAAAGTATGGACCTTGCAGCCAGGAAGAGCACACAGCTGACAGCCAGGTAGGCGAGCAGCATGAAGAGCCAGACAGCTGGGGAGAAAGGATCGAGGAAGGAGAAGTAACCCGGCTTCCGACCCTGATACAGAGAGACAGAAGAGGAGAAAGAGAAGTAGAGAGATGGAGCAGCAGAGACAGACAGACAGGAAGGGACAGTTTGTTAGAAAACAAGGTGTCCTGTCTACACAGACGGGGAAAGCCCCCTTTGCACCACAGGAGGGCAGTGTCCTCACTGCACTCTGATAGTAAGTCTGCAGTGCTTTGATACGCTAATGCTACAATCCATAAACGCTCCGTTTCACAATGCCTACTGCTGAAGCATACTTGGCTTAGACCCAAAACCTCATTAGCAATGTAAAGCTGCCACTGTTACCCAGTAACAAAACAGTGACTTACTGAGCATTTTAAATTACACCTATAAATTTCACTGTGGACACAGTGGATGCAGCATGCAGCGTACTACACAAACACAATCCCCGGCTTCAAAAGATGAGATCAACTCTTATGTAATATTCAGTCTGATTCGTTAAGACTCGTCTAACAAGTGCAACCCGTCGTCTTCTGTGTGACCCTGCCAGCTTTAAAAGCAGAGCAAACAAAAGAAATGAAATCCAACACAAGATCTGTTGTGAGCATCACCCAGCAGGCGCCCTACAGGCCCAGATAACACCCTCACCAGTTGAACTCTGTACAAGATGCTGATCCCCAGGGTCATGAACGGCTTAGAGAAGTCGATAACTTTCTCTCTCTCTGACGTGATGGTGAAGCCTGCCACGGCCAGGTCAGCTTTCTGTGGGATTGACAAAGATAGATAGGCAGATAGATAGTCGTGGGGGCGAGAGAAAGATAGAGGCAGTGGAGGAGAGTCAGAGCGAAAAACGACAAGCGGTCAGGTAACTGTGCAAAAATAGAAAGACACTTGATGCTGCACCGGGTAGAAGAGAGCTCTGTTTGTATAAAATGTTGACTTCCCGAATGAAAAATGAAAAGTCTGACTATGCACTTGAAAACACATTTGGAAAAACATACAGACGTGCACTCTGTCCCTTTCCCTCTGGCACTCACACTCACACATTATCCACCATCCAAATGAGGCTAATTGCAAGTAAGCACTAGGTGGCTGGTCTTTGCACCTGTATAAAACCTTGCAGGTCTCTGGTCGCTCTGCCTCCCCTCCATCTCTTCCATTAAAAGCTAATTGATGAACATGGGCTGCTAATTAGAGCTGAGTGATCAGGCAGTGGGGAGGGCAAGGAGGGAGAGGAAGCGTGGAGAGCTGGGGGAGCACCAGTGTTTCAGGCCCCACACAGGGACCACAGCCTGGTAATTGAAGTATACCGTATGGTAATTAAGCAAAGAGGGGCTCTCATTAGCCTGCTTCAACCAGAGTGTCTGTCAGAGGCGCGCTCGGCCTGGACTGGGAGAGAAAGAGGGGGCGCAGGCTGAGAAGGAGGAGGGTTACTGCGAGGAAAGATGGTGCAGACAATTTTAGGCATTGCTACCACTCTCTTTTGGGGAATTATCAAGTCAGCTTTTGTCCTAGATAAGAGTCTTACTCCCCTCTGAGGGCAATTTGAGACATGGGAAGTTACAGCAGAGTTGTGGTTTGGGGCTATAGCGTGTGTGTGTGTGTGTGTGTGTGTGTGTGTGTGTGTGTGTGTGAATTTGTGTGTGTTCACTGTAAGTTTCTGTTTGTAGAGACACGGGTTGGAACATTTGAGCATGTTTCTTCATTTCTGGTGTGTGTGTGTGTGTGTGTGTGTGTGTGTGTGTGTGTGTGTGTGTGTGAGACAGAGAGAGAGTGAGAGAAAAAGAGGGAGGGAGAGGCAGAGCGCTCACCCTGTTGATTAGCTCTCCAACCATGCCAGTCCAAGAGCCGTTGGGCTCTGGAGCCCCATACAGCCCATCATCCACCAGCTTGATCTTGAAGGAGAATTTCAAGATGTCTGCCAGTTCCCTCAGCATGTCGACACAGAAGCCCTCATACTGGTCATTTCCCTGGAAGTCCTGGTAGTTGTCTTTGCGCATCACATATGGGTTCTCCTGAACATGGGGGAAACATGAGGGGCTTCAATCCAAAACTAAGAAAATCCAGCATTACTGACTGAAATGTGAGGCACAATGTTTCAAAAAGATGGATATCGATTGTCTGGCTTCATATTTGCTGTGCAGAGATGAGAGCGGATTCGATCTTCTCATCCAAGAGAACGAATGAGCGTATTTTCCAAGTATTGAACCATTCCTTTAACATAGCTAACATACCAGCATAAGTTGCTATCAGCATGCCATTGGTTATTTTGTCAGAGCAAGCACCTTTTTTCAACTCAAATGAAAGGGAAGCATTTGAAAGGGAATTCCACAAGTTTTAAACATCATATTAAGTTTATTCGTCACATCACAAAATCAGTTCATTCAGTCTGTCAGAACAGTCGTGCCTATAAACTGGAGGCATTGAGTTTTAAAGACACAGGACTTGACCAGGCAGGCAGAGTCTGACCAAAAAAAAAGTGTTATTAAAAATTCTATATGTCCAGTTTCATCATGGGAATTATAGGATTCAGCTATTTTGGAGCTTGACCAAAACCTTGGACTGGTCAGGATATCATGACCTCTGCAAAATCAGTTTTTTGGGTTTGTTTTCATTCTGTCTCCTGTGAGTCTCCCAACACTGTTGAGGTCCAGTGCTAAACTGCTGGAGTACTCTTTTAAAATACATAAAATGACTTGAGAGAGTCAAGATGACTCATTCAGTGACCACAGTTTGGCCACTGAAACGGCGCAGACAAACATACTGTATCAGGTGCTATTACACATCTAGGCTGACCTGAAGATGATGGAGCAGCATCATGTAAGGGATTTATTGATTTTCTGATGTGACATTGCTCATATGGAAACCAGAAGGAGACAACTCCTTGTGTTCTGTCCAGGATTTTGGCAGTTTGAAATTGGTGACACATCTCTCCCTCAGTGCTCTGTCAGTTGCTATGACAGCTACAGTGACAGCAAAATTAGCAGAAACAGACCACAACACAGCACGAGCTACGGCACAGCCTGCACAGCAACACGAAAACAACTCTGACCTCGCCAGCGTGCTGGTCCAGAAGGTAAATGTGACCTTACCAGTATGGTGGTGACAATGAGCGTCTTGTTTGCCAGTGTCTCCGAGACATTAATATCCAGGCTGGTGGAGTTCATTGCCAGGGTGTTGTTGGAGTACCAGATCCCAATCTAACAAAGGAGGGAAAGCGAGGGAAAATCAATGGCTATTGTAGGATGAATAATGTACTGTTAAGCTCAAACTTCACTGTAACTGTTTTACTATTGTGACAGACTACACACCGTGTAGAGCAAATAAGTATTTCAGGGAGAGTATTAACTCTGTTGGTCTGTTTTATCGGGTAATGCTGTATGCTGAATATTCTATGCTTTGTTTTGATATCCATACTGCTACATACTGAATATGCACATTGATTTAATTGCCCTCATTGGAGCCATGCACGTACTTATAGCACCATGCATTGTTAAAAAAAAAAAAAAAAAAATTAAAAAGCTGTTTACAAGCAGGGCAATGAGCTGAGACAAGATGGCAAAGCGAAAGCATTCATGATCTGGAGTTTCATTGCCGTGTCTATTTTCCTTTACTAACACCTTTCTTAAATTGCATAAAGCAACCGCTCACATATTTTCATTTTATGGAGACAGTAAAGTCGCTTAGGTACATAAGTGTGTGATTATGACTTAACTAGTGTGCAGGGGTGGAACCGCAGCTCGCAGAGGTGTTTCTTTCGAAGATATTACTGTACATCTTTCAATAGGTCAGAGGAGAGGTAATGACTCCTCAGACGGAATCACAGTTTTTCAATGACACTCTTTATCCTGCCCTGACATTTAAGAGTGGTCTTTTCCCTGTTAAACACCACCGCCTGCCTACAGCAGGAGTTTAAGTGTTAATTACCATAACCGAACTCTCCCACAGAGTTAACATCCAGCTTTAGCTTTGGTTATCAGGTGGCATTTAGTGTTGGTCTTCAATAGAGTTCAGAAGGACAATTAATTCCCTCAGTCTGGATCCACAGTGATGTGTGCACTCATGCTTTATTTAAACTTGACTTTGAAATGCAGGTGAAAACGCAGCCTGCATTGACAGAATAATGCACCGAAATGATCCTCAACTCCTCGCTGGCTGGGCAACATTTTATTTTGGTTTGCCACACTGTCCATCTACCCTTAACAAATCTGTTGTGACTCTTAACTGGTCAAAGATGAAATGTCCTCACTAAGGAGGAAAAGAATAAAGGTCTGAATTTTAAGACAAGACTGCTTAAACCTTTGAAAGAAAAAATGACAAATGATCCCTCTTACAAATTAAAAAAAAAAAAAAAGTCTCTTGCTTAATTCAATACACTTAAGGGTTTTGCTGCTTCAGTTTTAATTGGTCCAGGATGACCAGTAGCTTATGGTGGCTAATGTTAGCTAAATTCACCGAGACAGTGCTTTGTAACCGACATTACTGAGTAAATTTGGAAACTTCTCACTTCTCCTCTGCACTAATTGTGCTATACAAAAGTGCCATAGCCTCACTAAACAAATCATTCATGTAAACAACAACAGGATTTGACAATATTGTCATGAGCAATAACAATATCAAGACACCACAGGGTGCTAAAAAAAAAAAGGAGCGGGTATATTTAGAATAATCTTTTCAACATGATGACATTTCATTGTTTTATAATCATCAAAACACAAGTTCAAGATGTTCTAAGAAACATGACCACTTAAGTCTGATCTTGGTCAACTGCGAGACCTGATGCAGTTCCATACAAGACAAAGACAAAAATAAACTCCATTAAGAGTCCTTATAAATATTATATACACTATTGCGTATAGGACGCGCAGTAATGTAGATTTATGTGCACATACTGTACACTCTGTACTGAGCTTGAGGCCAAGTACAAAAAACTGATTCTGACAAATTAATGTCATTGTTTGTAGCTGTGGGAAACCATGTTTGTGTGTTTTTAGATCAGGATCCAGTCCACATCCAATTGTGAAGAAGAAAAAACAGAACGTCTTCATAAGACTAAGAACGATACTTACACTGGAATCAATACTGCAGACCTGCTGTAAAATTAGCAACCGCTCCATTAAATGAAGTGAAACTGATGGACTGCACAAGCAGCTAATGTATTCCAATGGCCTTCAGATAAAGCAAATGTGTAAACTGCAGCTACTTCATGACTCACGTCTGATGGCAGGTTACAATGCAGTGCCGTCAGGTGAAACGCATCAAACCAACTTCACAAAGTAAATATATTTGGCTACTATCAGGGGAGCCTGTGATGAGGCTGACCTCAGTGTTAAATGCCTCCCCTGGCATTGTGAAATCAGACAAGCGACCTGTAACTAACCCAAAGCCTATGGGCAATGTGACCTGGCTGCTGCATGCTAACAGGTGACTCCTGACCTCTTTGTGGCCTCCTCGGTGTTTCTCCAGGATCCGCAGGGTGTAGTTGGTCCTCTGACCTTTGCTGTTGAACTCCACACGCCCTGTCAGACCATCATACTCCACCTGGCAGGCAGATGGAGAGCGTGAGGTGAGAATGGGAGGGAAAGCAGAGAAGGCAAGATAAGAAAATGAGAGGGGAGTAGGGAGAAACAATGAACGAAAAATAAACACAGGCAATCTTCTCTATACAACAAGATAAGAGATGAGATAAGATAAGACTTTATTGATCCCACACCGGGGAAATTCTGTCGTTACAGCCAGCAAGTATTAAAGTGTACAGGATAAAGAACAGAAAAACAACTATGTACATTTATGTACAGATTATAAAAATCCTACTGCCATAAAAAGTACTATTGCCAATATTCTTATGAGAAAAACTTCTGATGTCATATATTGTATTGCACAAACCTTCTTCTTCTCACTATCCATTATGAGTAGGTAAACAGGTGGTTAGGAGAAAAAAGAGGGTGGAAAACAAAAAGAAAGAAAGAGCTCGAGGGGCAGAGTAAGCGTCTGAGGCTGGACCACACAGGGATGATCAGTTATCAGTTTTGGATCAGCTCAGAGAAACAGATTGACTGAGCGAGAGAGGCACACACAGAGCAGCAAAACGAGTCAACGGCTTCCTAATAAGACTCAGAACTGCACCTCACAGCTCAGCTCTGCCTCTCCAAAACCCAGATGCTGGCACAGTTAGCGAGATCTATGATGAATGGCACAGTGCTGAAGATGGAGCACATCATGATGTTGACTAACAAAGGCAGATGTCGGGCCGGTGGTGCGGAGGCAATGAGGGATGGGGCCCGGGCTGCCTTGACAACAGGTCGTCGATGAGAGAGACACACAGACGACCAGAGATGGGAGATGACAAAGAGTAACAAGAGACAGACGTTACATGCAACATGAGATGAGGGTGACACAGAATGTAGCTGTACCGTAGTCGTTAATCAATAATTCCAGTTATAATCATTTGAGTCATTTTCAAGCAAAAATGCTAAACATGTTCTAACTGTACCTTCTCAAATCTGAGGATTTCTATTTTTCTCTGATTCATATAAATAGAAATTGAAAATATTGGGGCTGCTGGTCAAGACAACAAGATTACATTTATTATTGATTAATCTGATCATTTGTTTTTTGTTTAATACATTTCCTTGAGTCCAAATTGGCATTTTCAAAGGTTTCATTTTATCAGTCCAAAACACAATGAGAGCAAATCCTCACATTTTAAGAGTCCAGAATGAGAAAATGTGAGACAATGTTTGGCATCTTTTGTTTTGAAATGACTCAATAGCAATTAGTCAATTATCATCATAGTTGCCAACAAATTTTTGGTAGCTCAAGTGATCGTTGTAGCTCTGATTTGAAGGTGTCACCTTATAGGCTTTGGGAAACTGTAATGGTATTTTCTCTACTTTAACCTTTAACATCGCAATAAACTTCTGACTTTCTATAATTTATTTAGAATTTCTTACAAAATGATTTATAGATTAATGAAAGCATCAGTTTTATCAATAATGAAAATAATAGTTAGCTGCAGTCCAACACAGAGTAAAAACATCTTGACTATGATGATAACACATGGAGACATTACAATGGTTGTGAATCTCAAATGTATCTAAATAATTGAATATGTAATTAAACTGAGACTTCAAGCACTATCTTACCGATGTTTCTCATGATATGTCATATGTACGAGTGTGCAAATCAGCAGGTGATTTTACAGTACATGTCGTATTTATCAAGCGTTTACCATTCGCAGGTAGTTCATAAGACTGGTCCCGTGTTGCCAGATCTGAGGTGAGGTGCAGCTGAGTGGCTTCACTCCGATTTCCTGACTGCGGTTCAATTCCCTCACCGCCCCCACCACCACATGCACCGCATCAAACATGAGCGCTGACGAGAGCTGGAGAAGAGGGAGAGGAAACAAGAGAAATGTAGAGGGGGAAAAGGGCAAGGGAGGGGGATGGAAACAAAGCGAGCAAAGAAGGAGTCAAGGGAGAAGATGCAACAAGGAGAGAGGTGCGAGCAGAGATGATGGAATGGTTAACAGGGATGGAGGGAGGGAGGCAGGGAAAATACGAGGAGAGAGAGAGAGAGAGAGAAAAGATGTGTGGTAAGAGCAAACCAGTGGGGAGGAAACACAGATGGATACATCAATACCCATTAAACACAAGCAAAAGACTAGCTGAATCTCTTTAACTGCTCCATGAATCAGAGTGAGGAATAAAGTAGCTTAATGCTACGTGGCATACAAACAAAGCCTTGAAAATGACTACTGAATGTGTGCATGCTTGAATGCTCAAGTGTCCATGAGACTGACCGCAGGGCCGGGGTACGTTAAGTCACAGCCCTCCCTCCAAGAGAGGTTCAGGCTCCTGATGAACTCCAAGTAGAAGGGATGGGTGGTGTTAAACATGGAGAAACCCACAATGTTGGACTGCTCATCCACTATATCATCCAGTCTCAGTAGTGGGAAGTCCTAGAAGGGAGGAAGAGGGACAGAGAGAAATTCATGTGAGTGGCAGTGTTGACACTGTATCAAATCCTGAATAATACAGGCAAAGGAGAGCATGATGAAGAAAAAGAGAGGCTACGGGGAGTGACAACATCTAATCTCTGATGGAGGGAGAAAAAAGGATACAGGCAGGGCGGAAAAGAGGAAAACAGTGATAGAGGGGAACGAGAGGTTGATGGAAATGACTCCGGCAGCTTTCACAGAAATATACACACAAGACATCTAAAGCACAAGAGTGAAGAGGGGATAAAAAAGTAAAAATGAGGCGCCCGGCATAAAGTGACACATTAATTCAAATGGTAGAAGGGCAGGGGAGCCTATCAAAGAGGCAGATGAAAACACCAGGAGCGCAGAGAAGCTGGTGGGTAGAAGAAACGGGCGCATCACGTCTGTCATCACCTTCACCTCAGACCCTCCTTTTTTTTGCCATCCTCCTCTGCACTTCCACATCTTTGTACAGTATGTTCACTTCGCAGGTCTTTTCTCTCTCCTTCCCTCTCCTCATCCTTCATCTCCCCTCTCCTTTTCTCTCTCTGTCACCTCTATTTTCTCCCTTTATCTCACATTTTCTCCACCTTAGCACCTCTGCCCGCTCATAAAGGGACAAAAGAGGAGGAGCGGGAAAGAGGAGCAGGTGAAAATGGAGCCATAGAAGGCCGAGGAGAGGATGGGATAGAATTGGTAAGCTCTTACCATGGTGGTGAGGATGTACTTGTAAAATGCTGATGTCATCCCCAGCTCTGACGCCTGTAGGACAAAAAGACAGAGGGAGTGAGAGGAAAAAATAAAGAAGAGCCAGGTGGAATACAGAATGTGGAAAGAGAGAATAAGGGAAGATGTAGAAAGATTGATAGAGTGAGAGAGAGAAAGGGCAAAAGAGGAGAGTTATTGAGAGGCCGAGAGCAGAGGGGACAGTTAGGGGACAAAGTAGGAGAGAATATGGAGGAGGAGAGGTGGAGGGAGAGGGAGCATACGTTAATCACAGTTTTACATCATCAGGCTAACACTAGGACATTTCGCTGAGGGCGGACAGCCGCTCCAATGTGCCCAGCGAAAACATCCAGTACGTATTCAAACTGTGACTCACTGCGCTGGCTATCGGCATTACAGGCCGCACCATGAATCAGAACAAGCCTGGGTAACATCTGCACCGCATCCCAGCAAAATGTTCTTTCGTCAAATATTTTCTTAAGAGTGTAAGTGATTGTTGCTGGCAGACATGAATAAATATTGTTCCCTATGCAGCTCTGGAGGGCAGAGAAGGTAAAAATACACATTAATTCTGTTAGGACTACAAATGTGCAGCCTGTGGGACTCTGAGGAAGTTGTTTTGTTTGTTTTACAGATGGTAAGCTCTGCATACCCTTCATGACTGTAACCTGAATGTGACAAATGTATACATTAAAGAGAAAAGCTCAATTTCCAGAGTATTACTGTGTCCAATACAAGTGTGTGTACACAAGAGTAACTTCACTTGATGCGTGTGTGTGCAGCTCTGAGGGATGTATTGATGTTTCAGAGCTGACCTTCTTGAGGATGAGATAGGAGACTGAAGCATTGGCGTCAATGATGATTGTGGCCACTTTGTCGTCACGGATCTCCTTCAGCAGTGGCGTAGGGTCCAGGTTGTCATCCAGCATCCTGATTGACAGCGTCTCCCGGGAGATGAGAAAGCGGCGGACCAGTTCCTCCAATCTCAGCAGGCCTGAGGCAGAGCCAAAGCAGAGCCGAGCTGCATATCAATGTCTGTATCAGTAGACACAACTCATATTTCCAAAATGTAAGCATCGCAGGACCTGTGAAAATCTTGATTTATCCTCGGATGGCCATATATTTGTGTCATTTTGCAAAACATGATCGATGGTTTGCCTGCATCCCCACTGAAATGAAACATAATTTCATATGGACTCTTCAGTATGCATTCACTGTTTCTCACAGGAGGACTTATTTCTATTTCTTCTTTTGACCTCTGCCAAGGAGGTTTTGTGTCCTGTAGCGTATGTTTGTGTGTTACTTAACCCGCCGCAATGTCTCCCATTTGCACTACCGTTTTGAGGCCTTGAGTGTGGCATTATGGCTGTCGCCATCATGGTACTTTGGAGGCAGAAGTGGCCTTGTTACCCCTCTTTCCTGATTTGATCTGACTGAAAACCTGAGGACAAGCCGTAGTAGCAACAAGGTAGCCACACCCTCAAGTACACCCTGCTTTATCGTCTCTTTGACTCCAGGACAGGACTGTAGTTTACAAAATGGGTATCATGCTGTGCTGACGAGGACTTCCAGCTATTGAGACCGCAAACTCATTAGGTAAATGTTTACTGAAGTAATAAATCAAGTGAGAAGTAGGCTCTTTTTCTCATAAGCTTATATACACTTGGGCTTCTTTTTGCAGCCAGTGGAGTCGCCCCCTGCTGGTCATTAGACAGAATGAAGCTTTAGGGCACTTTCACAGTGGCTTCACTTTTCTAAGTCGGAAGCTCCTTCCACTATTTGTATTGTTTATATTATGGGTCAGGGAATAACTGATTAGTTTGTGCTGTATAGTGTAACCATGTGGTGATTCATAAATCATTTTATATTTTGCACATAACACCTGAACAGAGAGGCACAGACGCAGAATTCTTCCTCTAGATACTTTGACTCTACATCAATCTTTCAGACTACATCCAATTACACCATACATAGTGTCTGCAGGTCGATTTTATATATTACACACGGATCTTCACATACTGTATTTTTCCATTTGAAGTTTTCTTCCCTACTCCTTTGGTTATACTCTTTATAAATATGCTTTGAACAATAATTTGGCTCTGGTATTGTTTCTCCATGTCTGAATCTTTGCACAAAATTCTACTACTGCCAGGTTTTAAGCAGCGGCCATTGGTGCCATCAGCCAATCAGTATGACAAATTTCTTAACATTTTCTATGAATAGAATAATACATTTTGAGGACGGTGCCTTGTCATAGGTAGGCACTTTTTGAGTGCTTTGTAATTCAGTTTGTGCCCGTTGTCTCATCCATTAATAATTGCTTTTCAGTTCTTTGAGCAATGTATGTACTTTGAGTGTAATAGTGTGTGTTCAAAAAAACTGAGTACCTTAAAATCAAATAAGAAAACTGCAGATGCAGGAATTCTGCAACCCAAAAAGACAGAAATGCAGGAGCAGAAAGACTCAAATACAGCATTCGAGACAGTTCACCCGCTTTAAGTGAATTCCTCTTGAAAAATGAGTATAACCAATGGCAGTCAAGACTCACTTGACACTGTGCGTGGAATGAGCCTTTACTAGAAAGTCTACCCTGCTGCTTTCTAATTGTAATTCCATAGTAAAGCACCCCTAGCTATGTAAATAAGTGGTGGGGCAGGCATCTGGGGGACAGAGGGGAAGGGGAGTGAGAGGAGAGGAGGAGGAGAGAGGTAGCGCAGAGCCCTTCAGCAGGAGAAAGCCTCTGTAAGCAGTGGGGTAATCACTGAACCAGGCCAAAACTTTAATTAGTTTGAGGAAGGAGGGGAAAAATCAATGCACTTTACAGCTTCCTCTCCTCTCCTCTCTCATTCTCCTTCTTTCACATATTCTCTCTCTCACACAGAAGCTCTAACCCCTACACGTCTCTCGCCTTAGCCCTGTGCTCTAGTTACCTCTCTCTGTCTTTATCCATCTTGCTCTTACGACGCCACCATCTCCACCTCCTTGTGTTCAGTCTCTCCCTCTCGCTGTCCTTAACCTCATCCATCTCATGAAAACTGCATAATGGAATTAGGCTCTGATAGCACGTTGTAACCCAGCCACAGCGAGAGAAGGATACGTCGGAAATGACCCAAAAATCTCTGACTCACTCATTTAACAGAATATCTGTGAACTGCTACTTGCACGGGCTAAAGAGGGACAAATTAGATTAACGCCATTAACATGCTGCTGCAAAAATGACCAGTTTCTAAATAGGTTGCTTAATTAGGATGCATGCACAGTGGGTGTCAATGAAATGTGTGACTTCGCACATTACTCGCCTCACTGACAAAAAAGAGAGAATGTCTACTTCACTTGAACACACCACTGGGGTAAACAAGATGAATAAAACAAGCGCGCTCTGGTGGTAAACATTGTCTGATGTTGAACCTCTGCGGTGCCACAGCAGAGCCACACACACACACACAATCACACAAGTCCCCCTAAACACACTCCTACACATACAGCCATACAGTACGCTCACACATGTACAAAGTAAAATAAGAACAAAAAACATATATGTTAAACACACACACACGGTGTGCCACACACACGCCCACACTGTCGTTCAGTGTGGAACAAGCCTGTTGAGTGGCAGTTAGCACCTATTCTGCAGCCATGGCAACCAGCTCCATGGCGATAGATAGCGCAGCCAAGTGGGTCAGAGTCTGTGAGTGTGATAACCTTGTATAGATCACCTTCAAGCCAAATATATTACACACACGCACCCCTCAGTCGCTCTGCCAGTAAAAGCTGCACGCTTTGGCCCGAACAGTAACTATCTGTTGCCTCTAATTCCTATGAGACATGACTGTAATCTACCCATTCAACTGATGATCAAAAGTGAAAAAATGATGTCTGATGCCATTTCAAAGCTCTTTTGCTTAAATGAAATGACAAGTCCACAAGGAATTCAGCTTACTTTCAGGATGCTGCAGGAGGGCTGCTAAACTGCTCGGGAAATAATGAAAGCATCTCACTGATTGAATCGATTTTTCTTAATGTCACAGCGTTTTGTTTGTCAAAATCTACCCTTTTCACACTGCTATGAGAACTGTTCACAGGCTTCAATGGTCCCACTTATTCTTTATGTAATTGCCCTTGAGTTCTTGTACAGTTCTACTAGTGTGAGCAGTCAACTGCTGCACAACAACTCATCCCAGCTCAGTTTTGCTCAGGAATGGGCAAAAAGTCGGGCAGTTCGGGGGAAAATTTGGATTTTGCCATGTTTTACAGCACATGGTGTAGCCTGTCATGTATTCACAAAGCTTTGTTTGAATACTACAGCCACCAACCGACCAAGCCCTTTAATTCCTGCAACTCGACAGGGTAGTGCATAATAAATCAATAACGCACTCTTTCAAAATGAAAATAAAGAGGGCTAGTGACTAAGCCCTGAATCCCCTGTGATGTTAAAGCTCTCTGAGTGCCTGGCAAGTTAAATCAAATGTCCCCTAAGTTCTTCCAATACTGGAAAGCATTTCAAATACGAATATTTATTAAATTGGTTTGGCCTAACAACCCTCTGAGGTGGATAAGAGACGGTGTGCGAGAGCATGAGTAATAAATAGGAAGGCTGAAGCCTGAGCCATGTTCCGAACTCTGACAACAGACAGAACTTTATGACCAGACTGTCAAAATGAGTGTCCAACGGCGCAAAACAGTCATATCCGCCCAAACAGTGTGAACGTGCCAACACTCCCACGGAGGCATTTGCACACATACACGCAAACACACACATATAGTAAGCGAATAAGCTCGCCAGAACACAGCCAATGCAATTACACCCACCTAAACACAAACATAGCCATGCAGTCGCACATTATGTACTGTATGACTTTAAAACAGGCTGCATGTGCACTCACACTCAGCCTTGGCGCAGACCAGGCTGGCTGAGGGGTAACTGAACGAGCGCAAGATGGCTCCTATGGCCAGGCTCAGGTCCTCGTTGCTAGGGTACAGAGTGACAGAGGCGAAGCGCAGGTACGGCAAGCGGGGAGTTTCCTCCGGACCAATCTTTACATGAGGGATCTGGCAGAAGGAGAGCAGAGAGGAGAGGAGAAACATTGAAGAAGGTGTTATGATTAACTCCGCTCCAAACAAACACAACAGGAAAAAAACTGTGAATAAGGAATATCAATTAGAGATGCTACATGGAGAAAAGAGAGATAAGAGAGACGGCAGAGGCAGAGAACACAGAGACCTACAGATAAAAGGCTACGGGAATAAAAGGAGAAACCACTTAGAAGAACTGGATGACGTTTCAATAAATGAGAAGAAATTCAATGAGCAAGAAAAATCGAATCTCTGGATGCATTCATCGTGATGTCTACGTGGGTAGGATGGGTAGCAACTCGGAGAGAATGCGGTATTTGATGTCTATGCACACATGACACAGAGACAGCTTTGTACATTTGTTTGTGTGTGTGTGTTTATCTTCCACACTCACCTCCTTCTCTCCACATATATGACTGACAGTAGAGCCAGAGGCGGGGCTGGAGGCGGGACCTATCACAGAGACGACGCCTTTGGGTAGAATCTGACACACTGAAAGGAAAAAAGGAACATAAACACAGAATATGCAGACACACACCTTTCCTCTGCTTCATTCTGATGGCAGCTGGCATACAGTAGAGGCTGCAGGCAGGAGAAAAACGTGGAAATTTAAAATGCAGCGCAAACTCAGAGGGTGCATCGTGATTTTCAGTTTAACCACTGATTCTTTTGTAGCTTCAGAAAATCTTTCTCAAAATAATCGGATTTATTTTGAGATCTACACTCAAAGGACTGCAGCAGGGCAGGCCAGGGGTTACCTGCTGCTATTATTCACTTGTTAAGACGTTTAGACAATTTTTAAGACATTTTGCTAAAATTACATATCTGGCATCAGAATAACACAACAGATTGTTGCTTGCCTTCAATAAATAAATGCCAGTTTGAGTGATTACCCTTTTTGCAGGAGGACACTAATGTAGGAGAAACTGTTACACATTTGTCGATTATATTAACTACTTCGCTCAGCAATGGCTCAAGTAAACACTATGATTCAGTATGTAGTCTATTCAAGAACAGATTTCACTGTTCAAAACCCAAAAGTGACAACGGTTTTCTGTCATTATCTCCCACCTTTAACCCCTGACAAAGATCAGCTGTGGTCAAAACCGTTTGTTTGTTAAACTGTTTCATGAAGACGCCAACTAAGCTAAACTAATGATTTATTTTTTTGCATCAAAACGCCACACACTCCTGCTCCACTACACATGGCTGCCTGAAGTTTGCTCTTTTACACATATCTGAAATGTCTATTCTGAGTGGATGCATGAATGATTAAATGCCAGGTTATTGACGAATTGACCAGCTTGTAGTCTGTGTTACGGAACAACAGCTGTAACAGACTCAGACAGAAACTAGGAAATGGTGAAACAAGACTTCAGAATTAGATGAGAAGTCCTATGTCTACACTAAGGTGAGATAACCAGCTGTAGTTTCTTACTTTGCGTACAAATAAAAGAGTTGTGTCAGTCTCCTCTTCTAAAGCCAGGCTCAGACTTACCACTAACTAATTTTGAAATCGGGTTGCATCACTCACATAAGGGGAAACTTAACAGATGTTCTTCTCTCTAATCTCAAATATGACTACAAGATTTGAAAATAATGGCACATCAAACAATACATTATTAAGATTATCACGCAAGAGGGGGGCAATGCACCACCTCACATGATTTCTCTCAAGTGATCTCACGGGGAAGGAGACGTAAACAAAACGGAGACTGACATGATGCGATAACCTGGTGTAGAAACGCTTTGCAGTGAGAAAAAAACAAAAGCAGAGGGCTGAATGATTCTCATTGGTTGTTGAGGTCCTGCTCAGAAAGTACTGGATAGATTTTAACTCCTAAATATCAAACATGTTTGAAATTATTGAGGCTGTCCTGATGAGTGTGCAAGACATTTGCGAGGTTAAGGCTGGGCCTGTAAACCTCTCACATGACCACATGAGCATGGTCCAGGACCAAATTTCTCCTCCAACTGTGGTGAAGGGTAGATCATCTCAAAATGTTGTAAAATATAAACTGAGGCCAACTTAACACAAATGAGCTAATGTGCCAAAATGTCTTTTTCCTTGAACTCAAACATATGCTATTGTAGAAGTACTAACCTGTTGTTGTACAGTATCTCTTGCGTGTGCTGTGAGTTCATTTTTATTGACAATATGTTTTCTGTCTACCCATCTGAAAAATGCTTTCAAGGCTAGAGCAGAATTTAGCCCTGTGATTTCCCTGAGTTACTCGGATAGTCCTGAAATTCTTCTCGCTGGTATATCTGGTTGGTATTTTAATTCATCCCAATTAAGTCCTCCTCAGTCCCTGCCACTGTGTGTGTATGTATGTATGTATGTGTGTGTGTGTGTGTGTGTGTGTGTGTGTGTGTGTGTGTGTGTGTGTGCGAGTGTGTAAGCACACACTGTGCCCATGTGTGAATGTGCATCTGTGTCTGCAGAAAGGGACGTATGTGCATGCATGTGTAAACGCCTGCACGCGCGGGTGTGTGTGTGTGTGTGTGCATTTGTGTGCGATTGTGCAAGCGTGCCTCAGACAGCCGTAGCTGTAAGATGATGAGCTCTCTGATCCAGAGACCAAAAAACGCTGCGAGCAAACAAGCCTGTCAGAGTCTCCTGCCCATCGGTCAAGGACACACACACACACACACACACACACACACACACACACACACACACACACACACACACACACACACACACATGCCTGCAACTCAAGCATGCACATATGTACACAACCCTTCTCAAGCACACATAGACATTTTGCCAGTAGCTTGTGGCAGGGTCAGTAACCTATTAGAATAGGAGCAGAGAGCCTGTGTCTCCTCAGTGACTGGATTCAGCAGTTCTTCTTCAGTCTTTACAGAGTCCAAACATTCAGTTTTATCTCTGTATATCATACAAATTTCATGCAGCGGCCTCTGTGGTGTGGCACTACTTTCTGCTGGCCTGCGCTGCTGCTCTGTATTAGTATTTGATGATGTGTTTTTGTCGTGGCCTGCAGAGTAGACCATGCCAGCTGTTACTGGAGGGCACCAGTCCACTGTTTTTAATGAGACAGGCTTACTGGCCCATTACCAGTCTCCACTGACATGTAAACTAATCAGCAGAAGCCCTGACTGGTTCCTAATCACATGAAAGTGGTGGGGTTTTTATCACTTTACTCATCATTTGAGGCTTTTGCTCAAAAAAGGGCAGCTTTTTAGAAAATGTAATTATCTTTTTTGAAAAATATAAACACCCCTCTCCAGTGGAACTGCTCTTTTCTTCTCTGTGCTGGTCACTATTAATATTAATATTCCATATTACTAATAATATCTACTGGTATTTTTAGTGTCCAGTTTTTGCCTGGATAATTAGACACACACCCTATTGGAGTGTAATGGATTTAGCTGGATTTTATCATTCTCTGATGGGTTGTTTGAATCTACTCCACTGGTCTTCTTTGGCGTGCATCAGCTTCACTCACTGGTGTCGGTAGTGTCGTACTGGGAGTCTTTCTGCAGCTCGTATATGTCCACCTCCACACGGGCTCGGGCCGGACCCTCCATCACGCTGTTGATGTTCTCCCTGGCCAGGGCCAACGCCAGCCGCTCCCCACGCCCACATACAGACTGGTCATCCAAGATTGCCGCTAGAGAGGCAGAGAGAGAGAGAGAGGGAGAGGGGAGAGAGGGAAGGGGAGAACATGTGAGGAGGAAGCACAAGATGGGGGAAGTATAGGAGGAAGAGATGGAAGAAGGTTCCCCTTGACATGTTAAATCATTTGGGCCGATAAGATCTGGCCTGAGTGGCCTTAGTTAATTATCAAAGCTGACAAATGCTGCTATTTGGAATTCAGCACATTTTCACCCAGTTTTTTAGCAGTGTTTTTTAGCATAATTAAGTTTCTTCAAAGCTCAAGTCATTTACTGTACAATATGTTTACTTTCTTTTGACTAAATTAGCTTGTTCGGTGAGACAAAAATCTTAAGTTCTTACAGAAAATGCCCATCTCTAACTTCTGATACTCTGCAGGTACATATCCTTACACCTGAATCTAGGGGATTCACTGATATTTAAAACAGAGTCGTGAGGACAGAGGCATTGCTGTAACTCTGCTCTTATTCTTACACCCACGTACATAAAGTAGAGCAAAAAGACTTCAAGGTCCAATAAGTGTTGATAGCCATATTAAGATAGATTGGTAGTTTTAAGTATCAAACACCACTTTGATATAGTTTTATCTCCTCTCCCATGCCTCTCTGTGGAGAGAACAGAGCATTTTGTGCCTGTGTCATTCATAATCATGTGCCTCTCTCCTGATTGACTGTTTTCTGGGTGATGCATGGCCAGGCCAACCACAGCCCAACGCCTGCTGTTGTTTGGGAAAACTTGCCAGTAAATGCAAATGATGATGGCCACCGCTGAGGAGAACACTGTCCGACCTTACATGTTTGAGCTGGAATCAGATCCTGAATCGGAGATGGCAGGAGACAACGAAACACCTCTTCAAAAAAAGTTTGATAACTAACTCAGACTAATTTATTTTGTAAAAACGATTTGTGTAAAAACTCAATTAATGTAATAATAGCATTTGTTAGCATACACCTAATTTGAGATTGTATCTGTCAATCACTCTTTGGCTGCCAACGTATTTTACTGTAAAAGGACACTTTGAACACTTACATGTACATCCATCCATCCATCCATCCATCCGTTTTCTATGCCGCTTATCCCTTCCGGGGTCGCGGGGGGTCCGGAGCCTATCTCGGCTGTCAACGGGCGAGAGGCGGGGTACACCCTGGACTGGTCGCCAGCCGATCGCAGGGCACATACACACAACCATTCACACTCACACTCACACCTAGGGGCAATTTAGAGTCACCAATCAAAAATAAGCATGTTTTTGGTCTGTGGGAGGAAGCCGGAGTACCCGGAGAGAACCCAGCAGACAGAAAGGCCCGACCCAGGAATCGAACCTGCGACCTTCTTGCTGTGAAGCACGTGCACTACCTGCTGCGCACCGTGCAGCACCTACATGTATATTATTATTGCTAATTCGTCTTTTAAGTGCTTTGCTGTGACTTTAATGCCCACTCGCTCAGAAACGTTTTGAACCAGTTGTGGTGGGGATGGAGGGACGGCGGACCACTCACCCATACGGACGGAGGAGAGCAAGGGGGCTTGACTGAGGGAGCGTGGCGGCATGGTGACTAGCAGGAAGGAGAGGAAGTGTATTGACAGCAGCAGTGCTGGCAGAGCCGGCATCTTCTACTGCTCCTCATGGAGAATGGTCTGCTGGCTGCCTGTACCACCACCTGCAGGAGTGGAGGACACACTGCATGTTACTGGACGCACATCATACTCCTGGCACGAGATGTCTCTCTTTAAATTGTCATCCTGTGGCTTATCTTGAGTTCGGTCAGTCACATTTCCATGTAGTGGGACTACATGTAATTTGACAGCACATACAATAGACATTTCATATTCAAATATGAAGATGTTCGCTGTCATATCACAGAGGCAGCCCAGTCCCTTGCATACAGCCTGTCTAATAAAATACAGCACACACATCTCTTTTCACATCTCCTCTAGAAAGACTCCCGTTTAGAAGTGACAGGACTCAGCCTTGAAGAGATCTCCAGGGTTTCAAGGACAACATCACAGCGACTGGCTCACACGTCGCCACACATAGGCATCTTCACTGCACACACACACATAAACAAATGATGCGGTTACATACTTCAAATGCTAAGCGAACACACACAAGAGACTCACAAGGCTGAAGACATCTGCATTGACTACACACAACCATTCAATATACACCCGCACATGCCTGTACACACTTATATGTTTCCATAACCTAGCCCTCACCCCACCTCTAAACAACCACACAAACACAAAAAAGCACACGAAAAGAGCTCAGCTGAGCTCCAGTGGTGCTGAGCAGCCCTCTCAAGGAGTGACAAAGCCTTGCTCTGACTGACAACCTGACAAGGCAGAGTGTGAAAGGATGGAGAGATGAAAGGAGGGATGAAGACACAGGCGAGGAGGAGAAGTGTTGTGTGACGGACTAGGCAGGGAGGTTGAGGGAGGGGTGGTGTTGGTGATGGCGGTGATGGTGGTGGGGGCTGTGAATGTTTCAAACGTCTGGTTCGCCAGTCGGAGCTTTAGACTCCTCTGACAGACAACTGAAAGAGTCAGTTCACGGCCTTCAATTGACCCCTGCTGCTGTAAACAAGGGGATGCTGGAGTGGTGGAAGGCCGACCTTTGACCCAGACAAGTGCATGTGGGGTTTGCGTTGAATGAACTTTCCTCCCACCTCCATCCTTTTTTCTTTTCTCACAGCCTTTTCACTTTGAGATCATTTTGTCTTTTTTCCTCCTCCGCTCACCTTTCCAACACTTGTTTAGCTTTGAAGTTGAAAGCACATCAAAAACAATCTGCAACGCTGTGCTTTGAATCCATCTTCAAGTCTCATAAATCAACCATACTTCCCTTTTAATCCTTTTTTTTCCCCCTTGCTCTCTATGCAATTACTGTCCTCCCTTACGTCCTGTCAAACTTTACATGTCTCACATTCTCAGGTTGGTTGTGTCAAAGGGTGGGCAAGGGTGTACACCAACACGTTTGCAATACTAATAGCATGCGCCATACTGTGCAGATGGCTGTGTTGCTCTCATTACGGTTATCCCAGTTCAAAGTAAGCAGAGGCAGGGCTTATGCAGGCCATCTGTATGTGTGACACAACATAGAATAACAGGCACACAGTGGGAGTGTTTCTTTCCCCCACTCATTGTTTTCAATAAATTATTCTTACTCTAACACAGTATGGTACATCGAAGGTGCAAATAAATTATTACTGCAGCAAAAAGTAAAATGTTCTTCGCTGCTGTCATGTCTGTGAGCATGTATCCTCTGTACATAATGGTGTACAACAGAGACAGTTATGCAACAGCTGATTATTCTGACCATACAATGAGATCACTGCTGTCACACAGTATGTGTTGTGCTGAACAGTGCTCCATTTTGCTGGTTACAACTGTATTCTGTTTACTCCACACACCAGCGGTCTCTTTCTCAATTTACTCTTCATTAAAGTGTGTGTGTGTGTGTGTGTGTGAAGCATCCGGACCTGTGGGTTTAGTCCATGTATGGGCTTTTGCTTACTTTGTGCGAGTGTGATAGCGTATTGATCGAGCCCAGCTGAAGTGGCAGGCCCTCAGGTGTGGTCAATCAAAACAATGGGGAACCTATCACGGGAGCACTGCATTTCACAGGAGTCATCTGATTGGTTATTACCAAGGAGCAGATTGCCATGATGACGAATAAGATCCTAACTGGAGCTATGCCTTCATCAATGATGGGATGGAACCGGTGCTATTTCATTGTTATTGAAAGCTATTGACAGCATTAGACAGGGAAGATTACGGCATCTATACTCCAAGGAGATGAGGAGGGGGGAGGAAGAAAGGAGATGGAAAGCTGTGATAGAAGTAAGGAGAATGAGAGAGAAAAAGAAGCAGAGGGAATGGGCTGGGGACGATGGGGGAATAAAAGAACAAAATTGAAAGCGCAGAGAAGAGATTGGAAAGAGAGACGCAGAGCAGAATAGAGACAGAAACACAGAAGAGCAGTGGTGGAAAGTAACAAAGTACATTTACTCAAGTGCTGTACTCAGGTATAATATTGTAGTTTTAATCCCACTACTTTTATTTGACAGCTGCTAACTGCTTTGTAGAAATAAGATTAACCTACAAAACATGTGATCCACATGTATGATTATTATTATTATTAAGCTCCCAACAGTATGTGAAGTAAAATTAGCTCCACCTCACCAAGCTGCAACATTAAAATGCTGCTCATATGTTCATCAGTAACTATAATCCAGTCCAATATATAGTAAAATATATTGGGGACATTCTGTGCTGTCAGGCTGCTCAATCATTACTTCAGCAATTAAACTCTGTTTATCACACCGCCTTACACTTTATCGCTAATGACAAATTTCATATTCATCAGTGCTCTCCGTATGATAAATCTGGATGAACTTCCGACTGACAAGAAGGAATATTATCATGATATTCCCCTCTAAAGCTCTCACATCAAGTACCTCACATCTCTCTTAGATATCCCATGTGTACAGTACGCACTAAACTATATGCTCCACTTGGAGCAAAGGACTGAACTGCACACTGCCCTAAAGGTAGATTCTCTCTTTGCCCTTTGAGATTTTAAAGCTTTAGTATCAGGTAACACTTTATATTCAAGTGCACATATTGGCCATTAACTATATTTGCTTATTAGCATACATATTAGTAGCATATTGGCTCTTTATTAGTCATTATAAGGCACTAAATAAGTTATTCTGCATGACCATATTCTACAACTATGAGGCCCACAACTGAGAGTTTTCCAACAGTAACATCCTGATTACTGCTTATTGATAGCAAATAAGGAAGCTTTTGGACGTGAACTGTGATCTTAATAGCATAATCCTGATCAATGGGTAATTCAAATCAATCTCCAACCATTCATTTTGCTTGATGTTTTTCTGTTTAGATGTGTTGCAAGTCGAGTGGACACCTGACTATTAACATTTCAGTCTTAAGTCTCTTTTGAAAAAAAGATCCTGACCTCAGATATAACTCTCTAAAAGGAGCTATTTATTTTGCATAATGAGTAGGTTATGGAAAACATTTGATACAAGTGCAAAGTACCTCTAATGCTTCTACACTTTGGTACAATTTTGAACGCAAGACTTGTGTATGAGTAGTATTTTTACACCGAGGCCTTTGTGATTTTACATCTTCCACCACTGCAGGCGAGTGAGAGAAAGCGAGCAGCTATAATGTGGTAGTAAAAGGTGGAGGGAGTCAGGGAAACAGATACAGTCAGAGAAAGAGAGCAAATGGTGAGATACTATTTCCATGTTCAATCTGTGAGGACTGCGTGTCTGGCTGCTGTACGTGCTCTGTTGCTGTAGTATTACATGGCTGAGTCCCTGTAGCAGTCGGGTGTCAGTCTGCAGGGAGCTGGAGCAGCGAGAGGCCCGAGCAGAGCCAGACTAGTCTGTCTGAGCAGTACAGAACGCACCGCTTCTAGCCCCCCTCGCCTGCTTTCATTCTGCACCCTGCTGTAAGTCACCCCGCATGCTGGCACCACTGAGAAATACACAAAAGCAAAAATACATAAATATCCTGACTTGCTCTGTGTGTGTGTGTGTGTGTGTGTGTGTGTGTGTGTGCATGAGAGTATAAAAGGCAGAGAGTCAGAGAGAGAACTGGGAGTGAGAGAGGGGACATTCATCCCAGTTAGAGATTTAGCTGTTTGGTGCATGCATTCATCTTAGTGTGTGTATGAGAGCATATGCATATTTGTGTGTTTTCTTTTTGTTTGTGTGTGTGTGTGTGTGTGTGTGTGTGTGTGTGTGTGTGTGTGCTGGAGACTTGGCAGCTTGCTTATAGTGTCTGCAGTACCTATTATGAAAGAGAAAACCGTAAAATCAGAGATCTTAATTATCTAGAGAGAGTGTGAGGAAAAGGGGGGAGGGAGGGCCAGAGCGGGACAGAGGTGGGGGGGGGGATATGGAGAAAATCAGAAAACGAGGGAACGCTATCTCGCCTCAAACCCCCAGGCAGATGAGGAGAGGATGAACGGAGACCAAGGAAGAGGAAGCAGGATGAGCGATAGCAAGGGAGGAGTGGAGGAAGAGGGGGATGCGGAGAAAGACAAAGAGGACTCAGATGGAGAAAAGCAGCTTGCGGGGGGTTGGGGGTGAGGAGAGGAGAAGGGTGTCGGTGGGGGGCCTGGCGAATCATTTGTTTTTCCCCTTCTGCCTTATTGTATGACACAAGAAAATCTGACAGTTATCATAATGGAAGGATGAATCATTCCCATAATTGAATTTGCAAGTGGAACGGCTTCAGCGGCTGTGGATTTAAAAAAGACTGTACCGCCAGCCATGATGGGACGCAAGTGTTGTTTTGCTCATTCTTCTCAAAATTAAGAGTCATTGCTGTCTGTAGAAGGGCCACAGCAGACAGCTGGGCTGCCGTCCCTGAATGAGCACGGTCAGGCCATTTCAGAGCATTTCTTGCGTGTGTAAGTATCAGTGTCAGTGAGAGTCGGAAAAAATACCAGGGACCCTTCACTCACCCCTTTTGGCTTTTCATAGGATTAAGTGTTTAGTACTTTGTGTCTGCATGTAATACCAAAGCAGCAGCGCATGTTCTTGGTCGCATTGACTCAGCATTTTCACTTTGCACCCATTTGCACTTCCTCCCTCTCCTCTCCTCTTACATGTACCTCTCCAATCTCACCATCCCTGCCTTCCCCTTCTATCTTATCCTTGTCCTCCCCCATACCACCTCTGCCTGGTCCTCCGTTTCAGGATTTTCCTTTTTTTTTTTTAATACCCTCACCTTTGCATCTTATTGCCACTCTGGTGTAACAGGCTTTTGTGAACAATACAGTCAAACACGACCACGTGAGGCTTACCGTGTTTTGGAGAAGAGTTCCTCTCACTCTAGCACAGGAAGCAGTTAAATAAACACCTGACAACATAATGCGATTTAACACAGCAACACCACAAAACACAGCCTTGAAAATCAGCTGAATCAACACCTCTCAAGCCAAATCTATTACAATAACTTTGATACTGAATGATTCTGCAAAACCAATATTTTTTAAAATTCAGTGCACCTTCTTTCTGCATGGTTAAAGAGGGGCAACTAAACCCGCTGGTTTAAGGTTTGGTATTATTACTATTGCATTCTCCTGCACACTCTTACATTCTGCTTTGTTCCATAATAGGGCACACTACTTCCTGCATTGTTACGGTATGACTGGCACCAAACACTGGCAACGGGCATAAATTATGTACCACAGAAATCCATCAATATGACCAAGAATACTAATTTGATGCAAAGATTTAAAGAATGTGCTGGCTCCAGCTTCTCCAATGTGAGGATTTGTTGCATTTCTGCTACAAATCATTGCAAAAGTGAATTTCTTTCTTTGGGAAAGTGCATTTTTAAGTCCTTGCGTATAAGAATGACGCATAGAGAAATGCTTGCACATTGACTCCAACCAAGTGGACAATGTCTCAATCCCTGTCAGGTCTTCATCAGGCCATGGGAAAAAAAAACAAAAGTCGAAGGCAGCCCCGACTGGGATTGAAACGTTGTCTGCTTCGATGAATAAGTGTGCAGGCGTTACTCGTTCCATCAGTGTTGATTTCCACCCTCGCACCCATTGATGTGCGCTTAACGGCGCCATTTCTAATTTGTAGAATAAACATTAGCAGCAACGCTTATTCTGAGCTTCACAAAATTAAGTACATGGCCATCACATTGTGGATTGCATCAGGTGTTCGTGTTATTTTGTCCAACCCGAGTAACTCCAGTCTGCAGCCTTCTGTCTCGCTGTTACTCCCACCCACTTCCTATATGTTTTCACCTTGTCCTCCCTCAGCAGGGCTGCAGACACTTTGATCTCTCATTTTCAGTCTCTCTGCCCTCTCCTCTCTCTCTCCATCGCTCTCCCTCTCTCCATCCTCCCCACCTCCATCTCTCCTCACTCAGCCTCTATCTATTTTGTCTCCCTTCCTCAGGAACACTCTATACCCCTGTCTCTTTACTGACCTCTCTCTCTGTTCTCTCTCCCTATCTTAGCTCTCACCGGTCTCTTCAATCTCGACAGTGCACTGTCTCTGTTACAGTCCCCCCCCCCCCCCCCCCCCCCCCCCCCCCGCTCTCCCTCCTCCCTCTCTCTGTTCATTGGACATGGATAAATTCTTCCCAGTGTTCTCCTTGACAAAGAGGCCCTCAGTCAGTGACACCGGCTGCTTGGGGAACCACCATGCTCCTGTGACACTGTCACATCTGAGTATGTCACGCACAAGCATATACACACACAAACACACAAGCATCAACTAGCTGCCCACACATACACCAACTCTCGAGGAAGGATCAAAAAACACAGTGTGTGAGCGCACTTGCTTATGGGCAGGCGCACGTCTTTTTGTTTTCTCCACGTCCGCGTCCCGATGCATGCCTGTGTGTTATATATTTGTACACGCCAGCAGCGAGTTTGCATTTCAGCCTTCCTGCATGCATATGTACCACCTGCTGTTCACCTGCTGTGGTTTGGAGGGGGTGGGGGGGCGGTGGAGCTCAGTGCACTGCGTTCCCCAGGAGCTGTTTAAAAAAGATGTGCTGTTCAGTGTCACTAGCTGTCGACGCAGGTCCCACTTGTTGCAGCTGTGGCTTATGTAAGCACGGCAGTTTAATCACAATTAGGAAGCTCTCCTTGAACTCACTCGCCCCCTGGCTTGTTTGGAGTGCTAAAATTTGCATTCAGAACAAAGCCTTGGAAATATGAGTGATATTAATACACACGGTGCTGCGAAGAGAACAATGAGTCAGAATTGAGTGCTGTCAATCTAAATCAGCGTTATCTATCAGGTGGATGTCACAGCGAATGTCTCAATTTTCATTATCATAAACAGCTGCTATGGTTTAGTTATAGGATTTTATAGTGTTGGTGTATACTTAACTGCATTTGACTTACTACAATCGTACTGCTGGACCATAAATCCCCTGTGCTTTGAATTTTCACTAACTTGCTCTTTTTTTTGTACTATAGTTGTCTCTTTCCCAAATACTGCTCCCACTTTACAACCGGCCATCCGAGGAGGAGGAGGGATTTCTTTTTGAATTACCTCTCCTGAGGCTTCTTTCACATTTTTTCCCTTATGTGCTGAAGGCTTTTTGTGTGTGTGAATAGTATTTTACTTGTCTTCTTAGAAAGCTTCGCACCAATGGTGTGAGCTTGTGAGGCCCGCTGAGACATTTGGAAGTTACATTATTTGTGGTTGTACAAATAAATCTGACTTGATTCGACCTTATATTAACACAGGGATCTTCTGTGCATGTCAGCTGACTGCTGATGCGCAATATTCAAATTCAGCCTCTCACTGTACAATAAGAGAAAGCACTTCAGAGTCAGAAGTTGAGTTTGTTCAATCAGTCAGAGCGCAAAGGCTTCACCACACAGAGATGTTTGTGAATCACTCAAAGCTGGTGAGTGAATATTGCTTTAAAATAACCGCATATTTACAGTGAACATGAAATAGAAAAACGGAAACAGTGCTGCTATATGCAGTGAGACTGGCAAAGGTAGAGTGTTTGCCTGCGCACTGCCGTAGCTCTGTGGTGAACCGATGAACCGACTCCACACAGCTCTCCCACTTAAACACCCACGCACACACACACACACATCAGACACACACAAAACAGATACATAGAGATGTACACAAAAATATCCAACATATTTGCCCTCATACACACACACATACACAGGTTGTGGATTAAATGACTCAGATGGCATTTGCTCTCTGTCTCTCTCTCTCTCCCCCTCTCTCTCTCATTGTCAGGTTTTGCTGCCGTGGCAACAGAGTCGAGAATGAGAGGAGGAGGGAGTGGGAGTGGGGAGGTAGGAGAGAGAGGAGAGGAGAGAGAAGAGGAGAGGGAGCCGGTGATGGACCAGGTAAATGAGAGATCGGGGAGTCAGAGCCCACTGGTCATGTGAGGCGGGGCTTCGCCGTTGCTGCAGTGTGTGTATGTGTGTGATTGACTATGTGAGAGGCAGAAACACAAGGAATGTGTTTTCGCTACGTGACTGGGAACAAGTGTGCACTCTGCGCCTGACTCGGGTGTGTGTGCTGTATGAGTAGGGCATGTTGCGTGTCCACTCAGATAGTTGTGTAATTCCGTCACCCACGACCACGTCTAAAATTGGTCATCTGAGATCAGGACGAGCCGTCACACTATCCGAGCTGATAGAGAGTGACTGGGTGGAGAGGAGACAAGCTCGAAAAAAACATAATGAAAATAAAGGGGTAACTGAGTGCTGCGAAAGTGCTCTTGTGATTCAAGTTTACATGAGGGGCTTCTGGTTTGTGTTTTCGTCTGTACTAATTTGCTCTGCAGAAAGCAGCATGCTCAAATTTGGTTTGTTTTCAGCTGCCCCCGGCAAGAGACAAATTCTCTCTGACTGCACTTCTCAGACTCAGTTCAACATCTGAAAAGGATTCACTTGCAACTATGCAAAGTAACTATGCAAAGACCAAAATATGTAGGGCAAGCCACTGTTCTCACTCAGGAGAGGAAAGATCGTGCTCTCTTGTAGAGTTAAATTGTCAAGTGTTTACGTGGAGCGTCGTGGTTAAAATCCTGCCGAAAAACAAAACGTTACATCAGGTTTTTCTACCAGCTCTTTCATTGAAGATATTTCCCAAAGAAATCTGCGAGAAATCAGCTTCTCTTCTCAAGCACAGCGTGCATGGCTGTGTAATAAATGAACAAGACTTGAATCATCTCTAAGTTAGGTGAAATGTACTTTTATGATCGCTGCAGGTGTGATGAAAGCCTTTCAGAGAATCAATATGACAACATAAAAACATCATTATGGCTTTCCAGCAAACATCTTTCTGTGAACTGACATTTAATTTGATCACTGAAACGATGAGACAATGCGATGATTTCAAATTAACAACAGCATAAGAACAGTGTTTTATTAGTAACTGCTATTTGTAAGTACTTGCCAGTTCAGCCTTTTGGCTGAATCACAGCCTTCTCCACATATTCACTTGTTAATCTGTTACTGTAATGCACTTAGAAGTTAAGTAGGCACCAGGCAGCGGATGTTAAAATACTTTAATTTAATGAAAACAAATGCAGTAATTATCTTGTTTACTTCATGTTTCTCTGCCAGACATTGTTGTCTGCTTGTGTTTAGGATTGTGCCTTGGGATAAACACATAAAAAATACATTCTTACTTTAGATGCTGCTGCTAAAATAGCTGAGAACTTTGTATCAGTGCCAGATGGTGAATATAAACCATGAATAATGCCATTCAACTCAAGACAGCACCAATCTGTGTTGACTCAGTGACAATCTGAAGTCTGCGTCTTAATAGATAACACTGACTTTGGCCGTCATGTTACTGCAGCGGAAAAATCTCACTGTCACTGAAAACTGACTCTAAATACCTACAATTAAAGGAATAAATGTTGAAATAATACAAACAATTCAAAGTAACTCTCATCACTATGCATGCACGAGCATGGATAAAAGAGGAAAAACTGATGAACAGGGGCACTCCTGGTGGCAGCATTGGATTACATAATTGATCAAATTATTTATGAGCAATTTATGAGCAGGAAAAAAAAAAAAAAAACAGCACCGTCCATTTTGAAAAGGTCACAGAAGCGATAGCATAACTCAATGAAGGCCCGAGGGCTTTTATTTCATTGTGTCTCATGTTGAAAACAACATGGATATGAACACTGCTCATGACCTTGGTCCATGTCATTGCCTCTCTTCCACGTCGTCTTTCATTCAGCGCTCTGTAACATCCAGCGCAGTGGAAATACCAGGAGAATAATCTTTAATAATGCCTTCTGCCAGATTGTGGAGTTGCTAAAACGCATAGAAAATGCCATGTTGCTGGAGGAGGCAACAAGCGCAAAATAATGACTTTTCAGTGTTCTATTTGTGTTGAGCCATAAATTATTCTTTTAATCAAATGATTTCATCAGTTTTACTCTCCTTTTTCAATTTTACGACATAAGCCTGCAGACCATAAATACATTAATAACTTTATTTCAAAACTGACCACGAAAACTGCTTTAATCCGACCACATTTTATTATGTTAATCCAAAAGCTGTGCATATGTTGTATCGCGGCTGCTTGCTTCAGATTATAATTGTATATTATGAAATAAAAATGTAATTTAGTGGCGTTTATGTTATGTAAATTGCCCAGGGATAGTTTGTTCTCCTCTGATTGATGCTAGCCTGGCTGAGCTATTCAACCAGCTGTGATACATATTAATTAGATCAAATTAGTCATATAATTATCTTTTTAGATTTGTGGTCCAAACAGGGGCTAACGGTTGGTATTTATCAGGATTTTATTCGCCTAAAAATTATTTCACAGTTTGCCTGAATATGTCACATGTCTCCTCAAGAAGTTGTATAATTCTGTCACCCATGACTGAGTCTAAAATTGGTCATCTCCGCTCAACACGGGACATCACACTATTAGGCCTGATTGGGACTGACTGGAGAGGGGAGAGGGAGGGGCAGCAAGATTCAGCAAAACACAGAAATATGGAGTGACTGGGCACTTTCAAAATGTTGTTGTGCATCAGTTTTGCATAAAAAGCTTTTTATTTGTGTATCCATCTGTGCTAAATGCATTACCGACAACAGCATTCTCAAATTGTTTTCAGATGCCCCGAGCAAGAGGCATTTTCTCTTCTTCTGTACCTCTCAGACCCGGCTGAGAAACAAAAAAAAAAAAGGACATCACGCAAGAAGCAAAAGTGACTTTTGAGGATTCAACCACTTAGTATGATTAAGGAAGACAATTTTAGTTTCCATGTTGTAGGAGGATGAATGCGTTTTACTATTGTTATTGAAAAAGCAAAAAAAATCTTCATTTTACTAAAATTTTTCTGAATAAATATTCAAGGAAGAGCTTAAAGGAACGCATACTAATAAATACTGTTTCAATAAAGGTTTTGCTTCACTAGCAACAACATTTATGAGCATTGGACTTTGAAATCCAAACTTTATTGTGCGCCGAGCAAATGCAAATACCATCTGTCAGCAATTAAGGAAAAATAAGGGTACATAAAAGACTCCCTAATATTCTCAGATCAGTGTTTTCAGCTGCTCAGATCACGTTTTAAAGAAGTAAGCTGTTAACTTCAACTTGCACTTCATCTTAACATGAATATGACGGTCAGCAGCAGAGCACTGCAGGCCAGAGGGCTGAAGCATAACAATGGCTTGGATGATCAAAAACATTGTATCCGACAACTGATGAATAATTTCTTGCTATTTGGGCCTTGATTCTATCTGTAAGTCAATATTTAATGTCCCTCACCACCAGGACAGATTGGCTCTTCAACCATCTCCACACGTTTCAGCTCAGTAGGAGAGCTGCCTCGCTGCAGAAGAGCCATCGAAATATAAAAAGAAAACAAAGTGCTTGTACTGCTTATTTTCAGTAGAAATGCAGGTCACTTTCAGGCAGTGTGTGCGCATGTTTGTGTGTGTGAGTGTCAATGACCGCAGTGTAACCTTCACAAGGTCAATTAAGTGATTCAGTGGTCAAACACTGCTGCAGTACATTCAGTTCAGCTTTCTCATGCTAAATTGTTGGTTATCCCTCCGCTGGCTCTATGCTAATAGATGGTAGCATATGCTAAAAGCAATGTCAGAATATTTATGCAACAGCACCGTATTTAATGCAAGATTAGCATTTGTTTGCTCCATTGTTCAGTAAATCAGTCCCAAGCACTGGTGAATAAATGCATAATACATTCAGTTAGCCCATGGTACATTAGCCTTAGAAGTTCCACAACTTACTACAGAATTATGAATATCCACATTCATTTTTTATACGACTTACAACTGGCATCTCAAATTAGAATCACTCATTCATGTTGCTTGATCTAGGGCAGGTTTAACTCAATTATGCATGAGAAATGTGTGTTAATTAAATTTTATTTATTTGAATTACTATGTGGGGCGTACTATCACCTTTTTTGTGCCTAACAGCTGCATTTTTCCATGTCTGAATCCAGACTGAATGAAAAAAAAATTAAAAACCTGGTTTGTGGATGAAATATATAATATGTGCTATAATATCCAATAACACGATGCGATTTAATGTGCATGTTTTTATGTACTGCACACATGTGTTGCGCATTATGACAGCAGGAACACAGTTGTGTTGGCACTTATACAACTTATACAACTCCATTGTATTGGTGTGCATAGAAATCCCATAATTAGGCTTTTGGCATGCAGTACATGTACTAGAATTTGATTCTAGTTCTGATATATGTAACAGCATCTAGCCCGAACCCAAATGTCACAGGCTCTCTCTATTAGATCAGCACCATGAAACAAAAGCTATTCCACTGTCAAAGGAGCTTCTGCATAAAGCTCTGCAATCATTATGACAATGTCCAAAAACTGCCCGAGAGAAGAGAAACCAACCTCTCTGTTTCCATAATAATCCATGAAAGAGTGGACACCAAACGCCACAAAACGGTGTTATGGGCGATAGAAAAGAGATAGTTTTAATTGAATCACCCATATTAGCATTTTAACTGCAGTGTATGTCTGACAGTGTGTTACTGTCCATGCTGCAGTGGTGATTATTGAGGAGCATAGCTCAGGATTTGGCAACAACAAAGCACACGGTGTTTTTGAAAACATCACTTTTGATATCCTGCATGTCTGAGATAAATATAAAAGAATGTAATATGACGGGAGGGGAGACTAGTCACCGCAGTTCCTGAATTTACTCGTCCATTTTATTGCCAGTCTTTTCACATGGTGTGTCTGGTCAAAAAAAAAAAGAGTTCCTCGGGGGAATAAATAGGGTGTGATTTGAAAGTTGCCCTATATTTGGCTCAGTTGCTTTCAAATGCAGCCTGTCAAGTCACGCCGTGTGCTGCAGCACCTCTCACTCCGCCTGCCCGGCGGCCGTCCGCTCGGTCAGGTGAGTTATTGCCAGGACTGTTCCTTAAACACCCCACCACTACCACCAGCACCATCACACACACACACACACACACACACACACACACACACACACACACACACACACACACACACACACACACACACACACACACACACACGCACGCACACACGCTCCAAGTCGTCCATTACCGTGCCTGTCAGCCAAGCGTGCAATCAATACTCCCCCTCTGACAGCGTGCACACATGTGATGGAAGGCAAAAAGGGAGGAGAGGAGGACAACAAGGGTAAAGAAGTGATGTTGGAGGGAGAAGAGGGAGGAGAGGGGTAGAAAGGATGGGCAGCGGGGGGGGGGGGGTAGTGATGGGGAGTGTAGGGCTCGGGGGCAGCGGGTGAAGGAACAGGGGAAAAAAGAGAGATGACAAGAAAAATGTCCAGAGAGAGGAGACAAACAACAGAGAGCAGTAATATATAACAAAACACAGAGATGGAGTGAGTGTGGGAGTAGGAGATGGAGGACAGAGATGAGGAGTGGCAGAGGCAGAGGAGAGATGGAAAACAGGGAAAAAAGAGAAAATGTGTGCATGTGCATGTGTGTCTGTGTGAAAGTGAGAAATGGAGAGAGGTTGTGGGTGTATGAGAATGCTATATATAATGGCAGAGGTTCAGGAATAGATCAGAGTGATTGTGTTTTGTGATTACCTAACACTCACATCTGCAAACAGTAGCAGCCACCAGCTGACATCAAAGACCACACACATACAAATACCCTACAGACACACACACTCATTGACACACATACACGCAGGAACACACTCGGCAAAGTAAGGCTGGCGCACGGGGGCCAGCAAACCTCATCTTCATGCTAAACTGAACTAACTCTCCACTAAAGGGCTTCTGTCGTCTGGCCCGGATTGATAACGGAAGCAAACACTACCCACTCATAAACACAAACACTTGGACACAAACACACTCTTGCCGTGCCTCGAACACATCTCATATACATAAAAAGATTCATAATCACATATAAACACACAGACATGGTTGCACTGTAAACACTCCACCCAAATAGCCATGCTACACTCCTGCCAAACACACACACACATAAAACACGCACAATGAGCCATGGCAAAGGTCTTAATTGTTAATTTTTTGCTCTTTAACCCTTTTCTACTGAGTGGGGGTACTAAGTAGGGTTGAAAACTGGCAAAGAAATCCCACTATCACCTGAAATTCTGGCAAACAACTACTAAATTTTTCATGGGAAAAATAGCTGCAGGAACCTGGTGCTTTCAGCATGTTTGCTTGTGTGTCTGTATGCCTGTGTGTTCACACATGATGACACTCACATTTAACGGAACACAGACGTGTACTTCATTAATGCTATGCGAAGTCCAACCTTGAGATAGCATTGCTATGGTAATACAACCCGATCAATTACAGCAGCAGGTTTGTCCAGTGGTCTAAAACGGCAGATTACAGCTCAACTGGGCAGAAAAAGGCATGTTTTTAAAGTGTGAAGGAAACAGAGTGCAGAATCTTAACAAGTACCTTAATCTGACATGCAGGCCTCTATCCTGAAATCGATGGTATTCAACAAGTTGAGCACTGATTGCAGAAGACAATGACAACGTTAGAACCAAATGTCTAAGAGCAGTACTTTGCGTCAAACCACTAAGACAAGGGTTCAAAATGGCTGCGACAGACTTTCCTTCCCTGCTAGTGCATGCAGCAATAAGGTCAGCAGCACCATAACATTCTTCATACACTCACATGGTCCCATACTCAGACTGGTAAATGAATCACACTGGTGAGATGTTTCTGTATGGTTGGAAGGGTGTTTCCCAATTCAAAGACGGTGTAATTTTCAGATGAATTGTTTTTTTCCACTAAAAGATATTAACACATAATCTAATAAATCAGGACGGATCCACTCCCAGAAATAAGCTTTTAAAATAAAGGGAAAACATTCAACCCAAATACCAGGGGATGTGCATGAGGATGTGCGTGCGTGCCTGGATCCCAAACAGCTTCCTTCAGCCTCAGGAGGACCAGTCTTCAGCTAGCTACTCCACCTCCTTTGATTCTCAGCGATTGGGGAAATTAAATAGTTTCTGCACGTGGGTGCGTGCGCGCTTGTGAGAGAGTATACGAGCCTTTCCTGTATGTCTCTGTTTGTGTGTATGTGCAACTGTGCACAGTCTGTGAGTAAGTGTTGTGCGAATCTCTGCACAACATTGCCTGGCGTGTTTCCTTACAGTCTGAGGTGGTGAGAGGAAAGGCTGAGGGCTCGGAGGGGATGCTACCACCAGGGCACAGGAGGAGCCTCTCTCCTCTCCACTTAGACACCAAATTACTAACAAAAGCCAACGATCACTTTGTGTCTCCTTACCAAGCTGTGGAGTCCAAGAATATCTTGAGTGGGGATATAGGTATGGAGGTGCTCCAGTTTCATGCCTTCATAGAGCAGGCGGTAAGCAGCACGCAGCCAAGGTGATCCCTGCCAGCCATTTTGCCCTGCATTTAGTATTCATTTTCCAGGCGATCAAACCTGCTGCCAGGAGGTGGAGAGAGCATGTGTGTGTGTGACTATTGACTCACACAAACTGAGTGTGTGTGTGAAAGTGCACATGCTTAAACAAACACGTGGGTGTGGGTGTGCAGATGTAGGCTTAACACATTCACAGACTGATACATAACAATAGTGTCTGTGCACGTGTGAGGATGTGCGTACGTTAATGAATTTTGCAAACACATGTGCATCATGCAGCAGGGCTGGTTAGGAACACAGGGATGGAACCAGAATAGGCCAGGGGCCAGCAGACCCAGCTCCCCGTACACAGCCAGCGGAGTAAACCTGGATGTGTACCGCTTCCTGCTGGGGAAGGATAAGGGAGAAAGGGGGAACACAGGAAGTAATGAGAAGGGAAAGAACAAAGGAAGCAGTAAAGAGGGGTGAAGCAGGGAGAAGGAGGATGAGCGGAAGAAGTGGGTTTGGGGAGAAAAGACAAAACAGCGCAGTAACAGGATGAGCAGGAGAGAGGAGGAGGGGAAAGGAGCGATAAGGGGCAGAGTGAGCAGAAAGAGAAACCAAGAGGGGGATGAAAAGTGTTCTGTTCTGGTGGTGGAGGAGGAGAGGAAGGAGGAGAAAACAGAGGAAATGGGGATAGACGAGGGAAGGAGCTGAGCAGCAGTGCCCTGGCAGCGTGCGGTGGAGGCAGGCAAGATGGCTGCAGGGGACAGAGCACCCGGCCAAATATGGTCATCAGGACCCAGCTCTGTCCTACTTTTTCTAATGGGCTAAACCAAAGCCTGGATGATGCAGGAAGAACCATATATGGTCAGCGGGCAGCAACGTTGGCTCCTGTCTCTTTGATGTGTCGTGCTGGAATGAGTGATGCAGGACTTAAGCCTAATATACAAACAAAGCCCTACAGCGTGCTAACACACACGCATGTACACACACTGATCCCTCTCTAATTCCCTTTCTTTCATAGTGAGCTAGTTAACACGCCGACCCCATCTAGAAAACGGCAACGAGGAACGCTTCTGGAGTATGTGAGGGTGACTGTTCATGTTGCAAACACATTGTACCTGTCCATCTGTGTTTGTGTGTGAATGTGTTTGTCTCTGACCACATAAGTGTGTCTGCTTCTGTGTCATGCCACCCGGGGCCTCACCGAGCTGCGTGAACTCTCATCAATCTGTGAAGGCTACCCTCAGGTTTCTCTTTGGGCCACAGTGTAATAGACTGGAGACATCCACCATACACACACCATGTGGCCAGGTCAACAACCTTCAACTGCAACATCTGTACGCATGGCCAGCAATCAGGGATGCACAAACACAGAGCGACCAAGGGCATCGCTGCAAGTGGCTCACCTCCTGTAGTTGCTTGTGTCTTCTCTAGCTTTACAAGTCTAAGCAGATTTATCTTTCACATAAAAGCAAAACATTGTTTTCTCTACTGAATTATCCCAACTCCTAATTAGCTTCTTATGTCCACAGCGCATTTCTTGGCAATGTTATCCACCCCAGAATGTGGGGACAAACTGTCAAATACTGATCACAAAGGCGTTGTCATGGCCAGGAGATAAAGCATGCCAACAGTAAAGCACTGTTACTGATTCATCTCATCTATTTCAGTTGTCCTACGCAGGTCTTGTTGCTATGTGAGTTGCTATGATTGACCAGTGGGTCTCACATCCGTACGTGCAGAGAAATTCCATTCCTGCCTGAATTAAGCCATTATATGAGAAGCAGTGCTTCAAAAGAAGGGGTCTCTTTCATTATGGCTTCTGTGTCAGGAGCTGCAGAAACAATCACATTCCTGCAGCTGTGGGAACACCTTAAACAACTAATATATTGTACAGAAAAGTCAGTCATGCAGCAAAGAAATGCCTTCAAACAATAGGGCTGCTAGGTGAGATGGCTCTAAATGTGACAAAGTGAAGTCCCCTTACGCTACTGCATATATGGACACATAAAGGAAGGTGTCAGTCTGGCTATTATTGAAGCGAATACGTCTTAAATGATCCCATCACAACGGCCTGCAGGCTAAAATAACAGCTGACAAACTACATACAAGCAATCGGGGCAGCCAGAAAGATTTAAAGAACCATGGCTTTATCATTACGAACATATATTTCATGGGGAAACTGAAATGTAGGCCTACGCCGTATCTGCAAGCATACTGTAAACACTGACACACCAAAGAGATGCGTTGTACAGTGTGTTTGTGACAGCCCACACACAAATGTGCCCATGATCATCAAAAAATAACTGCACATTTTCAAATCCTTCTCCTCCGCCCAGGAAATATTTTCAACAACAACTCTGGGAATTGTTCAACTGTTCAAATGTCACTCGCATTCTTCTGCAAGGCACCGTCTTCTTCATCAGCCGCTCATCTGGTGTGCGTTCGAAACAGGCCCCAGTGTGGGGCTTAGTTCCTGTTCATCCTGACAGCTACACTCACAACGAGGCCTGCTGGCATCACAGTATTGGTTAACATTCAGCTACTATGCTGCTTAACAACTCCGCTGTGGCTGCTAAGCCCCGTATTAAAGCATAGATAGCATGCCAAAAGAGTTCTCTGTATGCCACGTTAGACAGGCATGCTTTCATTCAGAGTCCCGCTGAGCAGGGAAAATTACAGACTTCCTGAAAACAAAAAATAGCAATTTCAAGTAAGCAATTACAAGTCCAGTGTATCCTGGCAACTGGTTTATAACGCTGTTAAAAAAAAAAACCTATGAGGGTTTCATCTGATAAAAACCGAACAGTGGTCAGGTGTAACAAAGGAACTAGATAAGGAACAGAGACAGAAACAAGAAATGTGTCAGTATTAAGTGAGAATATGTCAACTTCAGTTGAATTTAAGTGCAGTGAAGAGTCTGCCTGAGGATGGATGAGGTTGGAGTGAGAGAAAATGGGATAGTGAGGGAGGAAGATGGCCCTCTGTTCCTGTCAGGTGAGCTGACACACACTCACAGTTTCTGACAGTGTTTTGTTAGGAGTTTGCATAACATGGACACTCACCAATGGCCAGTGGGAAAACTGACAGAGCAGGAAGCATGTGCGTTCACGAGGGGGCATGTCCTGTACTTGTCTATGCTCACAGAATGCCTGATAAATAGTACATTAGATGTGCATGTGTGCATTTATGCACATTCAAACACTTGTGTGTTTGTGAAGGTGTGTCCATCTCTGTCAGTGTTGAGAATGCATCCAGCAGTGCGCTGATGGCTGCGCTGCGTGGATGACACCTCCTGTTGACAGTGGGCTCGGAGCGAGGACGCCAGTCATAACATAACAGCAGGAAGGTGGGAGGACATCACCTCCAAGCACACACACACACATACAGTGACACGCTGTGACACAGTGCTAAAGTCACATCAAGGTCCTTATTTAGATTGGCTATCATCTCTGACCTCTCTCTCCATCCTCATTAGTCGGACTAGACAGCCTCTGCAGGCCTGAATCTGCCGCAGGCCCACACATAAGATGTCACATTGCTTCATCAGTGATACAGTAACTATTGCACACAGCCTGCAGGTTTCATCCTGCTTATGGATGTCTTGTGCCATAATTGACTGTCTGATTGACATTCAGTCTGGTTCTTATGATAGCCCTTTCACTAAACTCAAACAGGTTCCAAATAAACTCAACACTGGTCTCTAAGAATCAGTTTCACCAGCATTTTCTCAGAATGTACTGTAGGTGGGTTGCACAGGACCCTTTGATGGATCTGGAACAGATAAGAGGAAGTATTATACAACATCAGGGTCATGAAATTTGAAGACTTCTGTTGTCATTGGAGGAACAGTTAGAGGTGCAAAATGACTGGAGAGGAAGGCATAACATGAAGTCTGGCAATGCTCCAGTACTGGCACGAGAGCCAGAAATGGGTTCAAATCAGGCCTGTGTCACATTTCTCTCTCTTCACATTTTAGCTTCAATGTACTCGCCCCCAAAAAAGAAAACCTAATAAAATGCCAAAGTAACATCTACTGCCCACTCTTTTTAAATGTCAGATGTTAAAATGTCAAATGGCCCTTGAATATGACCTTAAAAATCAAAATGAAGGTTGAAACAAGCATTATCTAAGGACGTCATCTGTCCCTATCGAGGGACCCCATCCAGCCTGGCTATCCTTTAATTATTAATGTTAGCATAGGTGACAGAAAAAAAATGGCAGGTCTTTACCTGGAGGACAAAACCTTTCATTATCTCTTTCTTTCTTTCAGTCTTTGTTCCTAATTCCATTTCTCTTTTTCTCTTTTTCTTCTCCTCCCCTTTCTCCACATGTCTCAAGTCAATTCGGTTCAGTTCAAAGGGTCTTTATTAGCGTGACCAGCCCTGTGGCGAAGTGCCAGCTCACTGAGGGGGAACGCTATGATGGAACATCAGCAAACCACAGGAATCTCAGCACTGCTATATAAACACACTCATCAGGTGAAGGACAATCAACGTAGAGATGAGAAAATCTATGTGAACATATATTTGTGTGTGTGTGTGTGTGTGTGTGTGTGTGCGCGCACGCTGTGTGTGGTTCGCGTGTGTCATCTTGTATCATGCCTTATAATCCAGGCTTATGTATATTTAGCAGATGAAATTATTTTATTAAGCGCACACAAATGGTAAATCTGAGAATTCACTCGCCCACACATGTCTAGCTCGCTTTGATTGGCAGATATATTGTGTGTTCCATGCCTTAGTCATGTCTGCAAGGAGGACACATCCGCAGCATGCCAAGCAGCTACTGCTAGAGTCAGAAAGAGAGAGAGCAGGTAGTGATTGGCTGAACTCATTGACTGCAGAGGAACAGGGGATTAGCATCTGTGACATCACCTAAGGGTGTCTGATGGGAGGTTTTAAAGCCTGGAGCTGGATTAATCACTCTCTGCCATCAGATACCAATGCCACAAATTCTAAATTTTGGCAATGGCGCAGAGACTCTGTGGAGCTGAGGTGATTTAAGGAAGTGGCAACAGTCGCGGCTGACTGCAGTAGCTTGGGAAAACTACTTCAATTTAAACCTTTATGGAACAATAATTTTCAAAATCACCACCAAGTACAACACTTATCGAAAATGACTTACTGTGGACTAACTTTGGATTTCTGAATAGAGGCTGAGGAGTTTTCTGTTGAATTCAACAGACTCGAAGTCCTCATGTGACATTTGAGCTATCTGCTGTTTCCCTAGCTTCTGCAAATCAATGAAACCTCCCACTGAGGGCTTATTTCATCTGTCTGTCTGAAAAAGCAAAGAAATGTGCTTTGAGTGTAAGATGGATACACTAAGATAAATAGGAAAACAAACAACAACCTGTTACAACACCCACTATGTTGTAATTGTTTAAAGGTGCTGCTAGCCGGACTGTTGAACTTTGGACATAGCCTGGCTAGCTGTTTCCCATAGCTTCCAGTCTTTATGCTAAGCTAAGGCTAACCACCTCCAGGCTTTAGCTTTTTTAATGATTTCTTCTAGGAACACTAGCTTCAGAGGTGGTTGCAGCTTGGTCCAACATGTGCATTTAAGGTTCTTTGATCTCCACAAACATTTCGACCACTGATGCTCCAAGAGGACGAATCATGTGCTGCACATCCTTTGTTGCCTTCCTCATTGGCTTGTGTTACATTCTGTGGCGTCTCTTGTGAATCTAATGAGCACATACCATCCTCACAGCCTAATGAGTACAACCAAATGCGTACACATACACATACACATACACATACACATACACATACACATACACATACACATACACACACTGCTGTCAACCAAGCCATGAAACACATGCACATACACACCCAGGTGGTCTCATACCCTCGTTGTGTCTCAAGCCAGCTCACCTATTAGAAAACCAATCATGTTCTGCACCTGGGCCTATCGACCATGAGAATTTGGAGCAACACTAAAAATCTGACTTGTTCTCCTGCAATCTGCTTATTTCTTGTCGCACAAATGTTCCATTTGTCATAGAGGGAAAATCATGAATGCTGCTGAAAAACCTGAGAAATTGGGCAGCATTTGGTAGATTGTTCCTATATTGGAATAAATGGTTTGTGTCAGGCGGGTATGTTTTTGTGTGTTTGTGTGAGAGTGCAGTACACAGAGTGTGTAGAGAGAGCACAGTCTATGTTCTTTCAGAGTATAAATACTGACAGACAACCAGTATAAACTCGGAAATGATAATATAGGAGAGGGTCACTGAAGGTCAAAGTGCTCAACATCCTCTCTTTGTTGTCAAATTTTTATAAAAATTGAGAGGAGAGGGAGACGGGTTGGTAAGTGACTGATTCAAACTTACATTATGACAAATACAGGGGTCAATGCAATAACATAATAACTCAGTATACTATAATAAAAATGAATAAACTCTTTTCTGACATAGACTCAAAAGAACAGCTTCACAAAGGCAGTTATTGCAGAGCTTTTGAACTAAACAGGATTATTGTGCAGGTGCTGGTGGCATTAGCATGCTATTGTGTTGTCAAGATAATGTTAGCGTTCAGGTAACAATGTCTGATCAGAGTTGTAGAGGCAAGTAGAGTCTGAGACATACTAAAATAAATCCTGTTGTTCATGCAGCAGTGTGGTCTTTCCTCTGGCACAACCCTCAAGCCAAATTCAAACTTTTCCCCACTATTTAGTTTTCTGGTTCATAATGAGCATTACAGCCTCACAGAATTCAGCTCTACACACTAGGGCTGTAATTCTTTATTCCAAAGTCAAATTACCGTTCAAACACGGGTAAATATTGGGTTTGTAATGAATTCAAAAAGTCAGTGAATAAGAGAAGAGACTGAGCTTCAGCAGGGAGTGTTCCTAAAATGCACTCTTTTTTTGTACTAACAGGATATGATGCAATATGCGAGCAACTCCTCCATTTCCTTTGTGCATTGCAATGGGAATAATATACATCACATGGATGAATTAAGGAGAACTGGATACCACGCTCAAAGATGGCACCCCATTCAGTCTGAGTTAAGCTGCCAACTGAGCGCATGCTTCCACAAACTTCTACATTCATGAACCCATATGCCACTTCATGTGATGATCCTGGAAGTTACCTTGTGAGGCCACATCACCAGAATCACCTCACAGACCAGCGGTGTTCCAGGGAGCTTAATGCACCAACAGTACACTCAAAAACCAAGTGATCTTTGCATGAAATCTGACTGCACACACTACAGCCTACGTAAACCAACTGGAAAACAGTACGTTGCATGGAATGAGACACAGCTTTAACTATTACTGGATGAACAGATCATTCTCTAACCCCAATAATTATTAAAGTCTGACTAAATCAAAACATGTAACATGTAATTAAGAGAGCCTGTGACCTCAGTGACAGTATGGTAGCTGACTGCAGCCCTCTAATTATCCTGGGTTGTAAATACTGTATTGTTCCATATTGAGCAGCTAATTACACTGTGGTAACACATCCGGTATTAAATACTGCTGATGAGAGATGACATGCTGACGCCTCTGTCTGTATCTGCACCCCGGCCTCACCTTTCACCTGTCTCTAAATATGCCATCGTCATCACTCCCCCACACACACATGCAAACCACAAACCAGCTAATGCACCATCCACCATAATCACTTTCACACCTCAGAGGGACGGGGGGGGGGGGGGGGGGGGGGGGCAGAGGCAGAGTGATTAGCTTGACATCACACAAAATAAGGGTGATCGAGGAGAGATAGAAGGCGGTTGTACGAGAAAAATGAAGATCAGGTGAGAGGGAGGAATGAGAACAAAGCTAATAAGACGGCGAGATGGAGCCAGTCACTGAACGGAGGCATATAAATGAGAGAGAAAAAAGAGATGGGCAGTCTGCACTAAAATAGAGATGGGACGTGGATAGACAGTGAGGGGAGAATGAAAGTCAACACCATTTCATTTTTATTTAAAAGAGAGAGGCGAAAGAGAGAGAAGAATTCCTTAATGGTGGAGGAAAAATGAGCGATAGATAGGACATGCCTGGAGGATAACACTATATTTATACTCTACTATGCCATTATTTATTTCTTTCTCTCCCTCTCTCCCCTGCTCCCTTGCTCCCTTTGACGGGCCTGATTTTTAATAACATGCACATCTTTGTTCTTCTTCTTGATTAAGGGATGGGGATTGGGAAGACAGTGCCTCAGGGGCCAGTGAAGACCACACTCCTGCCGGATGGAGGACAAATCCCCCTCCTTCCCTTCCTTCCAACAATCCCTCCATCCTTTTCCCCACTCCTTCGCAACATGCTGCCAACCCCCCAGCCCCTGCGTATCTTCAGCCTCTCATCAACATTCCCTGTTGCTTTCTCAATCTTGACTTCTTTCCCCTCCCTCATCCTGGGTAGCCTCCTTCTGCCCCTCCTCTCTCCGTCATTCCCCCCATCTTCGTCTCATCTGCCACTCTCTGCATCCACTACCACTTACATAGGAGGGCCCTCTGTTCATCACCTCTATTTATTTGTTCTGTGGGAACACATGACCTAAATTAGGTTGTCACAATTATTCCATAATGTGATCGCAATGATTTGAGCTGACCGCGACCACTTTTAGAATCATTTCCATCAAACAGCTGGATGACAGTAACAGGAATGTTGTATTTCCATCATATTTGCACTTATTACTGTATTTATTATCCATATTGGCAACAGTATTTTTTTATAAACTGTGCATATTGTGCATATACACAGACTCATGAAATTTAGTGTTATGTCTATGAAACAGTATTTCATTGGTAGTTTTCTCATAAAAATATTGTCAATATTGTTTTTATGGGCAGTAGTATTTTATGGCATTTTGTAGTTTTTTAATCTGTACACAATGTACATTTCGTAGCTGATTTTTTATTCTATATCCTGTATACCTTTTCTCTTGCCACTTCTGTGCCACTGTTTTTGCTTTTTAATACTTGCTGGCTGTAACGATTAATTTCCCCGGCGTGGGATCAATAAAGTCTTATCTTATCATATTTCCATTGTTTCAGGTTTGAAACAATGGCTCTTTTAATAACTTCTTCCCATTGCACCCTCGTCCTCTGCTGTGGTTTCATAACACCTGAGAGGGGAATTAGCGCCACCAACTGTTAATCTTGTGGTGCAGAACAAGACACACTGTTGCATCTATTGACATGGATTTTTAATATGTATATGTTCCACTGTGCAATGCCAATAAATGGTTTTACTTCTTCATAAAGTGTATGTGTATTAGTGAACTGTTAGCAGGCTTATACTATAACAGCTGTGCAAAATGAACACAAAAAGACAATGAGATTGTTAATTGCAATTATTTGTGTGACAAGCAATCATCAATTAAAATTCAAGGATGCGACAGCCTTAACCTAAAGTTGATCCTTCTGTATAAGAGCTAGAAAATACAGTTTAAATCAACAAAAGGATACTAATAACAGTATTTTTCACTTGTTAATATATATCACAGTACTTATTAAAAATCACATAAAATAGTCAAACTGAAGTCAAGTAATGAGTTAAGTTTCACTATGATGAATTACACCAGACTGAACTTTGTATAACAAAAAAGAAATTAATATAGTCTCTCCTGTCTGTTCTCTAGTAACTCATTATCTACTATATAGTCCTTGAATCTGAGTTATTAAGGAGCTACTGATGAATGATTCATGAGTTATCGGGCCGTCCCTAACGCGATCCTCAGTATCTGCTCACATTTTTGTGTACCGTCCTGTAAAGTGCAACTGATCATTTTATATGTCTAAATCTTTCGCAAGGAAAAATAAAAGCTGCATGTGCTCTTAATAATTTTACATGATTAGACGTCACTCTTTGCAGAAGAGCTGGATAAATCATTCAAAGTTTTTGTTTTGCCCCCGCACCACCATCCTTCTCCTTGCCTCCCTCTTCTCGACTCCTCAAACTCCTCCATCCTGCTGGTAACCACACAAACCTCCAGGCTCCCTGGCATATTAACATGACAGCCGTCAGCACCTCTGTGCAGCGTGGCCTTTGCACTGCGAGTCTGTAAGGATGTGTGGATGGGTGTGTAACTGTAAAGATGTGTCACGGCTCGTGTGGTTCAGTCAAGTGTGCGGGAGTTGTGAGGGCAAGAGCACAGTATATGCATGAATATTTATTTGTAGTTATTCTTCTGTGTGTGAGTTTTCAGTGCCTTTTCAGCTGTTTGCTGCTTTTTGGTTTATTGTACTTTTAACCCGACCACTTTAATTTGACAGCTATAGTTTCATTTTCATGAGTAAAATCTTAACTCCAAACATGTGATCAGATTGTTAACTAGATGAGCACTCTGAGAGCACAGAGCTCTGCCGCGGCTGTTCTATGATGTAAATCTGCAAACTTCACGATCAGTATTATTGCTGCTTGTCCTCATGAAGCTTAATGTTGAAACATTTTTGGTACATGTGTGGGCTATTCGAGAAGATTGGTACCCATGAATTGACTGTGAGTCATCATATTGTCACTTTTGAATTTAACTACCACCTACTGTCTTTTAAGATGTATGGTATTTATTCAGCCAAGGCCAAATTCCCTATCTAAGTTATTGAAAGAGAAAAATAATTTGTGTGTTCGCTCTGCAATTCAGATCTGTTCCATAGTTTAATGAGCTCTTCTTTGGCCTATGCCACCAAGTTTCATGAAAACAGGGCCAGTAGATTTCCATAATCCTGCTGACAGACAAGCAGTCAAACATACCAACAAACCAGAATGAAAACAGTGTGTAGTTCAATTTAGATTTTTTTTTTTTTTACCAGTTGCAACATTAAATATTGCTTACATGTTAATGTATCAACAATAATATCCAATATCCGAATGGCTTGATCCCACCAGAAGCAAATGAGAAATTATGTAATTTGGCTGAACTGACCATTTACGTGAGATTTGAAATGCAGGAATTTTGTTAGTAATAGAGTATTTATGGCATTGCTGCTTTCATGTAATGTAATGGATCTAAATACTTGCTCCATCACAGCTTCCGGCCATGTACCTTGGCAAGCATCACCACAGCAACCAAACCCAGACAGGCCTCTGCCTGACACCAGCTTTTATTGGTCCAATAAAGCTTCAACAATGCAACGCTGCTTGCAATAAGCTGCTGTAACTAAATATGTGTGTGCATGGACGAGTGTGTGTCAGGGCATTTTTCCCCTATGAATGAGAATAGGCGACTTTGTGTGCCTACAATATGTATGTCTCTGTGTCATATCACATTTAACGCGTCGCTTCACTCACCACCCATTGCTTCATACTGCCATGATGATCTCTCACTATCACTTCTTTCTTTTTGCCATTTTGCACTATCTGTCTCACTGTGATGCATTTTTCCCTTCCCTCCCTTAAGCCTGTAATACATGCATGGCCATACACACACACACACACACACACACACACACACACACACACACACACACACACGGATTGCGGATGTGCTGACACAAGGATATTCTTCCTTCCGCATGAGCTTTCTCCTCTAAGCTTCGGGTCAGGAAAGAACACATAGCATCCACATACTAGTAAAAGCTTAAAGACTGGATCTCATTCTCTGAAACTGACAAATACACAAACACACGTGCACAGAAACAAACACACACACATGTGCTGCATTTATTTTTCATTATCTTTCACCTTCTCTGGAGGCCTCTGTTCTCCCCCAACAACACTTGCTAATCGTCATCTTTCCCTCCCTCCTTCCCTCCTGGAACAAAGGTGAAGGGCACAGAAAAGAGCAGATGAGGGAGGGAAACAGAGGGAGACTCTAATGGTGATGTTTTTCAATTGGGTTGATTTATGGCTGGCTGTTGCCATTATTTTACCATTTACTCCAGCGGGCTGGAGGAACCAGGCTGGACAGCTCAAGCCGGAGGGGGGATAGAGAAAGGAACACCAGAGACACAGGACACCTACAGTAGGTGGGACACAATGAAGAAGAAATGCAGCCAGGCTTTTGGGATGAAGACAACCAGGGCAGAGAAAGATAGGAGAAAATGAAGGAAGAAAGGAGCAAGTGGGAGAAAGATAAAGAGGCAGAGGACAGAGCAGAGGGGGCTTTAATGAATGTAAAGGCTATAACAATGAGGTGAGGTAAATTGTCCATTAACTCAAGAGCTTCTCATGCGTGTGTGTTGCCTCACCATAAAGTTCCAATTTAGCAGGTTACACTCTGATGCTTCCTGGCTAGAGACATGCAAAGCGTCTTTAGGATACTGAGTTCGACTGAAGTAAGACAGAAGAGAGTGATTGAGGTGGACAGATAAGAGGCGAGAGCCAATTGTGACTGAGGAGAGAACGGAGAAGGTGGGAGAATAAGGCAGAGGGAGCAAGATGGAGGAAATGTAGTGGTGAAGGAGAGATAAGGCAAGAAGATAGGGAAGCCAGAGAGGAAATATTGAAAGTTGAGAAAGAGAGCAATAGGGGGAGAATGGATAATTCAGGTGGAGAGGAGGAAATTCACAGGGGGAGGGAGATACAATCAGTTCTTCAGATACGAAGGGAGATAGCCACTGCAGAGGGACAGGATCTAGATTTCAATAGAGACCCGAAAGGAACAGAGAGCACCGCATTATCACAGAGCAAGAAACACAATTATTACTTTCGACAGGCCCAGGGAGAGTGCAACAAAAAACAAAGAGTGTCTCAGGCAGCCATGATGCTCTATAAATGACACAACAATTTGATGGCAGAAAGGGCTGAACTGGATAAGAGGCTAATTCGTTTTAATTGGTCTGTGCAATCACAGAGTGCGATGAGGAAGATAATGACGGGAGGGACAAAATGACTTCTCGCTCTGATCCAGCCTAACTGGCTAAATTGAGTCTGTCACATCAATGTCATTTAAATGATTCAACAATGGATATCAAATGTCACGTATCAATTAATGTTTAATGACTTGAACGAGTGCGCAACGATAGATAAAGCACCTCATCCTACAGAATGTTTGCACACGTTTGATGCTAGTGATGGCAGGCACTTGGCAGCGTTTCCAAACCGCAAACCGAACACAAAGGGACACCTGTCATTAGCACTTATAATGAGTCGATTTGGTCTAAGTAGCTAGTAGCACTGTGCCAGAAATATCCACACACACTACTCTAACACCTTAGCCACTAGCATGACTTGGAGCAGCACTTCCTGGTGGGATGACAACATTCATCCCACTATGGTGGCCTGAGCAGTTTTGACAGATGCCAAGTTTAAATAATGAAACACATCAAGAAATTATCAACAGTTCAAAGACCTCTCCATTCATCAGTTCAGCCAAGACTGCTGCGTACTGATTTGTTTATTTGCGTAGTGTTGACAAATGCGTGTCTGTGCCCATGAGTGCATGCGCGCGTGTGTGTGCTTTGTGCCTGTATACATGTGGCACATCTGTGTACGTGTTTGGATGTTGCCAGTGTGTGTCGGAAAGGAACACACACTAAATAAAAAGGATTAACTCACTATTATAGAGGAGCTGTCAGATGCCTATAAGACCAAAACACATTTCCCCTCCCGTCTCCCTTTAACCGATGTTGCTTAATCTCCACCCAGATCCGCCTCAGAAAGACTTAAGGGCTGTTACTGATTCCTCTAATGCTTTCAGATGAACCCTATCCTCTGACATGTATTCAGTTAGCTAGAAAAAAAAAACGCTTAAAGTGCACAGCGTAAAACACTGATGGAAAAGCAGTGAAAACTGTGTATTTCACCCTGAGTGATGTGGGGGAGGGTCGGTTATGTGGAGGGTTATTCATAACCAGCAGCCTGCTACACTGGAGGCTATCAAACTTCAGCGAGTGTATTAGCAAATCACCAGGCAGGGTTTCTAATCACACCACCGCTGCACAGGGCTGCCTGGGCTTATAAGGTGCTGGTTCATATTGTCAGCCTTGGGGGAGCACTGGGTTAATATTCCAAGTGCCTATAGATGAGTTATGATTTGGGAGAGTGTTGGGAGAGTTATGTAATTTTGTTATCATTATCAGCAGTAACAGACATTATCATCAGTTTGTTTGCAAATGAAAAATGTGAAACCTACACCTGCAAAATGGCATTACAGTGAAGCTCTAGAGATTATCATAATAGTCTCCTTAATGAATGTGCTGACACAATAGCATTATTGGGTAGCTGACAGCATAATTGGTCGGTAATTTTGAAATACTGAGCTATGGCTTGATAATACCGTACAGTAGATGATCTCAGATGTTTTCAAGTCTGCACGGTACACTTGAGTTTTGTGGGGTTTTCTTTTAAATTAGTGCCTCCGTTCTTTATCATCAGCGCACGCATGATTAGACGAGTGTGAGGGTTAAAATGATAAATGCCAGCGAGCTTTTCAGTGCAGTAAATGATCGTGGCTACTGTTCTTTTATCAACATTGCCTCTTGGTCTCTAATGAGCCTCACACCTTCAGCTTTGCCTTGCTCGAAAGCAAACATTGCTCATGTTTATTCATGATATGCCAATATGGGCCACTTCAAAAGATTGTCCGTTTGGCACTTTCAAGAGAGATGCTCTCTTCCTCTCACTCTGTCTCTCTGTCTCTCTCTCTCTCTCTCTCTCTCCCCCTGAGTTACAGTAGCTCTCCTTTGGCCCGGCCTGCCGCACCTGTCTCCCTGCCAGGACTCCAGCTTTATTTACCGTAAAGCTTTCACACAGATAAACACAGCAACTCAGCAGCTGCCGTGCACGCACACTCACATATACACACACACGCACATGCACGTAGGCAGACGCAAGTGCATTTGGTGCACCAGCACGCTCCCAGATTTTGGCTTATGATCAGAGCAAAACAAAACACGGCTGTTCTGGGCTCGCCTGTTTGTTTGATTCCTGTCTCTCTTTCTGTCGATTGTTCTCGCTCAACACACCTTCCTAATTATTCATCCACTTCATTTCTGACTGCTCTCCTTCCACCCTCAATCTTGTCTGTACTGTACCCGTGAGAAAGCAGTGGCCTGAGCAGGAGGAGGTGGTCGGAGGACGTGGAGGGAGAGAGGATAGGAGAGTCCCCTCCGTATTACCATCCCCTTCCTGAAGGCTAATCGATGTGTTTGGGTTTCCCCCCGTGGCTGTGGCCCAGGCGGCTTGAAAGGTGAACCCAACACAGCTTTCCGCTTCCTCCATGAGGGCACGAAGAAAGCCAGGCACCCTAAATCTAGCAAATTAGCTAGCCACTGGAGGACTTTACACCTTTCTGCTGAGCTATCGCTTCCTATCTCCTCCTCCTCCCCTCTACCTCCAACAACCCCTCACTACAGAAGCCTTGGAGGATACAGTTGTAGACACACACACACACACACACACACACACACACACACACACGCACACACACACACACACACACACACACTTCCCTTTATTAGCATATATCTGAATTTGTTTTTTCTTTTAAAATGGATTATTGTACAACGGTGTTTTAATATCACAGCCTCTGTGGGACAGTAAATCAGGTTGCTGTTGTAATGGTGTGGTCTCCCGTGAAAGGAGCCACATGTTTTCTCTGCCTCACAGTAAAACTGAGTGAGATAGATACACGGAGGCAGCAAAGATGAGGGCCCACAGGTAAGCATTTAGATGAATTACGCGCACACACACATGCACATACACATCACAATCATCCAAATGGTACACTGATCTCTGCAGCAGCATGGCCCGACAGGCCTGATTGCCAAATGAAAACAAAGGCTGCATGTACAGTGCTGACACACACCATCAGTCACAGATAGCCTGCGGTCACAATGATTACCTGCTGTATGTAAATCCATTGAGCAATAAGGAAGGTTATCCCCTCATGAGACGCCGTTGTTATTATCATGGACAGGATATCACCAGCGAGTGCCACTGGCCAACTGCTAACAACTGATTATGTCCCACTGAGACTAGATGGCGAAATTGGAAAATGGTGATATCGGGAGCTGAGGTTACGCAAATCTTCAGGCAGTGCAAATGATGGCTGTGTGTTCTGTCCTCATTTGTCGGAGTGGGCAAAGGTCTGACACTGTCGGGTAAACAAGGAGTCTTCACTGGGAAAACAACATATCACTGCTAATTAGCCACCTGGTATGTATCTGGATTTCCACCAAGAAACAGTCAGATAACAAAAGTTTCTAATACACAGTGCAGATTATTCTTACATTCATCAGGTGGTCAGACGACTCACACTGAATGCTAATGTTTCTGTGCATTTAAACATGCAACTGTTCGCTAACACGTTCGCAGACGTTATGAGGTGATAATATGGCAGCTTTGTGTTTAGAGCTTCTTTCTGATACTCCAAAAAAATCAATTCTTGCAAGTTTAGATGTTAAATAAAATTAAAGTCAACATAGCATCTGGTATATAAAACCTCCATACAATGCTATTCCTAATCCCCAGTTTGCTCACTCATTACCAATGCTTAGCAGCTTTGATCTAGCAGCTGTTAAGTAAGACACACATGTGGTATCCCAAGTTATCCTACTGACTTTCTTATATATTTTCTACTCCTGATCTACAAACAGCAGAGCTGAGGCTGACGGCAGGTGCTAATAGGATGCTATCGCCTGTGTGGATCAGCAGAGTATGTGCTCCCTCGGCCTGTTTTACTTTGGATCAAAGACCGTCTGAAATCCTCTGTGCCTTTCAGCATGACTACAGCTGCTACTGCTTGTGTGATATACTGAATACATTGATTCTGGCAACTACAGCGCACCGGCGCTAACCGTGACACGGGCAGAATGCACAGATGAAACCTCCCCTTTGGGTTTCATCATGTATGGAATTCAGAGGAAGCATATGCGGGCAGCACAATGTAGCTCTCATCTTGACAGATCACTCATCTTGACACAGACGGTAGAAAACGCCTACGCGACATTTATATTGCATACACCAGCATGGTTTGTATAAAGATGGCATACACATGCACGCACAAGCTACATCAGATGTTAAGTATAAACAGACATATAATGGGGTAATGCTCACACACGCAAACAGCCCGTCAATCTTTTTGTGTACAAATGCAGTTCATCGTGCATTTATACACTTAGTATTTTGTTTTCGTGTGGCTAACATTTCTGGGGTTGGTGGATCTGAAAAATCACTGCAACACTTGGAGATTCAGAGAAAAGCACAAGATAAATTAGCCTAGCTGTAGACTTTGATTCCCAAGCAAGTGAATAGCTCAGGAGGACTTGAAATAAACACTGGTCAAACAACTCTGTGGATTACATCAAGTATCACTGAACCAGAGGCAAAAACTGTTTTTCATTTTAACGGAGACTCTGGGATGATGTGCTGCTATTGTGTAGCTCAAGTGAAGTAGAAAAGCATCGCCCTCAGGAAGGTGTCACACTGTTTAAAGACTTACTTTGCTTTAGCGAAGCATTTTTACTTTATGTCACGCACACCTCCATATGAGCTTAATTGCAGTCTACACTTCTTTCCCTGGGTCTCTGAATTTAACGTATTCACAGCCTACCATTTTACATCCCAGCTAATCTGAAAGTTATACCTCAGAAATGCAATGATGCAGATAATATTGTACTATTTCATGACACTTCTGTGTATGTGGTTGCAGCAGGGGGCAGTGGTGGGGGGTTGCCAAGTTTTGTCTCAGCAGCAAAAACGCTGCCATACTTCCCAGACCCTCCACACATAACTGGAACTACAAAGCCCATAAAATCACAAATGAGTTAATTAATCACATCTGTTGTATTTTTTTAATTCGGTTATAATGACATGATATGAGCCCATTTGGAGTGTAATGTTACATTGAGTCAATTAAATATTGAGCAGTTTAAGATCAGGCAGTAGCCCATAATCAACTGCTGCAACACCATTTGGGCCGAGGCAGCTGAGCTGGAACTGACTCGCATGTTAATACTTCTGATTGGTGGAGCTGATTGCAGGCTCTTGACTCCCAATCACAAAATGCCAGTGTTGTGGAAACAATGGGACACAGGGCAAAACAATGAAGTGGTGATGAAATGTGTCCGTAGACTACAGGGAAAGGAAGCAGAGATGACATCTTCTGCATTTACTGTGCTGCAATTTTGGTTGATTGCAGTTTTTGTTAACAAATGCAGGAAAGACCTGGGTTGCTGGCTAATTAGGAGGGAAAAGACCCCAAAAGGCGACCACTTATTAAGTGAATTAACATTTTACAGATTATTTGTCAGAGGTGGATGCATCTGCTGCAGTCTGAGGTCAAAAATGCCATGAGGATGATTTAACTCCGAACTATTTAGATAATTATAAAAGAGATAAAAAATCTCAGGTGGGTGATTTGATTGACATCCTAAAATATTTATGCATGCCATGATTTCTTGAAAAAACGCTGTGTCATGTTCTGTGGATATCAAGGTGAGATTTAGGATGAGAAATTTAAAGGAAGTCCACAAAAATCTTTCATTGGCGCATTTTGTATGAACATCTGTGGAATACTGACATTTTTTATGTCTTCACTGTTGTCTAATAATTACTATTGGACTATATTTAAGTATCTCTTGTGACAATGTCATAATCCCAGAGTTGGATTTGAAAATACTCTGGCTCCGTGTGCTGTTTCCCCGCTGCTTCTCGGATGTCCGCCCTCTCTCTCTCGCTCCTCTACCAATTTGGTGAATTATGGGTTTACTTCCACCAAACCAGCGTTAGTGGTGACTGTTGGACGGTTGTGGAGTTTTATTTCGTATTTGTTTGAAAAAAGTGTGTCTTGCGATGATAAAATCACTGTATCTGTGAACAGAGTCTGGTGGCTTTGGTGAGAGTGACATAACAGCTGTTTCTGGTTAAAAAAAGAGATCTTGCTCTTTAACAAACAGTATCTCTCTCTGTAGGGATCCTTTCCATAATGTTATCAGACACTCATTATAACAGCTGCAACTGACAAAAGTCAGTGGCAAAAAGCGACGGTACACTTGGAGGAATTAAATTGCAGTCCATTTTGTGGCTGCCGGCTGCTGCGCTCTCATTCAATGCTGAAAAAAACTTCAAAAATTGTTGTCTCCATAAGACACTTGGACACAAAAACAGGTTTATAATCAGATAATAAGTGGAACTCCTCCAGTTTGTCCGGGACTCTGAAATCTCCCAGGACGTGTGGACCAGCACCAAGTGGAAACTGCACACAACATCACTTTCATTGATTGAAACTAGCATGTAGGTCAAGCTGAAATGAGCACATAGTTCAATAACACCGTACAGGACATTATTTTGTGTAGATATATATATCTTTTAAAAGACATTTTTATGTTGAAATAAAGTTTCTCGCTGTATTGGTTTTCTCTCTTATGGACATAACACAGAAAAGTTGAATGGTCGAACATGCCGCTTTAGAGGGAGTATTGAAACGTCATTTGGTCAAATGGTTTGCCTGTTTTGTTTGCCTGTTTGCCCTTCCCTGGTTTTTGACCCTTGCCTGCCTCACCATCCTGTAAGCCTTTTGCACGTTGCCTTTTTGCAATAAAATCATTGAACTGCACCAGCTCCGCCTCTGTAGTCTGCACTGAGGTCCCTTCCCCTGTATTCACTGTTCCCCTGCTTGCACAAACAGTACACCTGTAGAGTCTAGCAGAGCTGAATCGTACGTTTATTAATGATCACCTTCAGAGAGAGGCGATACCTGTAGATATCATGATGAGTGCCATTATTACACTGTCAGGCAAACTGCCGCTCAGCAAGAGCCGCGGTGAAACATTAAAATGTAAAATAGACTCACTAGACCAAGGCTGACAAAGCTGTTACCTGAATGACTTTTGAACAATTTTTCACACAAAAGCAATTATGTAGAATTGTACCGGAATGGATGAACAGTACAAGACTGCTTGCAGAGTGCCTCAGTTCATACTGAAATAGAAGACACTGCCCTTGTACTGTAGTCACACTGACTGAACACAGGCTTTTCAAACGTCCTCACAAAATGTTCTCCAAACCCGTACACATATAATTTCAATCCACTACAATTTACAACCGCACAACTTTCAATCCTGTGATAACTAACGGTGGTGAAAGCTCTGATCAGAACCCTCACTCCGATAATATGCTCTCAGTATGCCATCTCAAAATAAAATAATGGTGATATTAAATCAGTTTTCCTTGTTTTGCAGCATGACCCCCTCAGGCCTCCTCAGGGGTCTACAGACAGGTTTGATCAGTGATTGCAGCATGACATCGCCTGCTGAGACTCCATTTTCTGGCTACAGGCTTTGCCTGCTTAGTAACTGATTAGATTAAAAAATGTGCTCTTTCAATCATTTTGAAATTCACTGCCTGATCTTCTGATGGAATACATGGACTGACACCGCTTGGCAAATAAACGTGGCTATAACCAGGAGGCTGGCTAAGCTCAGTGAGTGTGGAATATATGCAAACAGCGTAGTGACCTCTATTTTGAGTTTTAATAAAAAGTTTCACTTTGTAAAACTGAGAAAAACAATTATGAATATACACAAAGTTTAGCAGTCAAAATATTGACTCCATGTCTGGCCTAATTAGGAAGAGTTTTGTCCTGTTTTAATTATTTTGTCCTGTGATTTAATGTTAATTCTGCCTGCAAACTAGCTTTCCCTCATGGTGCTGTAAAGGCTGCAATTCACTGAATACAACAAGTGAATGAGGCAAGCTGGACCGACCTCAGCTGAAGCTTAAAACATGATGAGCACGGTGACATAAGCGAACCCTCTGGTAAGAATCAAGAAATTGACATAGACTTAATGAGCAGTCATGCCACCATGAAAACAACACGCAACACTACCCAGAATGCCTTTCTCCAGCCTTGCCATATTCTCTCAGGGACAGGTCCTGGAACGACCTCCGATGAAGCCTATCAGCCTTTGTCACTTACACACTTACACAAGGCAGCGACAATCTAGTGGTGAAACATTAAAGCTGTGACTTTCTGAGCCTCTGCCAGCCTCTGCCAGGTCAGGACTGATCACCTGAGCCTCAGACCGTATTACAATTACACTGATAGAATACTGACCTTTTCTACTAATGCTAATGCAGGAGAGTGTCACTGCTGCCTTTAGTGTTGTCCTGGCCACTAAATAACTACAAATACACAAAGCGGTTACAGTAACAGTACACATATACAAACAATCACACTTCCGCCCGGTTCACACACATTATACACATTGCTTTTATCTTTTTGCAATCCAATCTTAATGACTCCATTAACCGAGAGGCCATTAGCAGCATTCACTTTATGGCCAGCCAAACAGCCCAGCCGGGAGCACATTATGGAAAGGGCATGTGTGTCCTAATGTCCATTTCTTGTCATCCTCCTCTCTCTCTCTCTCTCTCTCTCTCATACACACACACACACATACACTGTCTCTATCTTTCTCTCTTACACACACACACACACACACACACACACACACACACACACACACACACACACACACACACACACACACACACACACACACACACACACACACACACACACACACACACACACTCAATCTTCCCCCCAAGGCCAGCTAGCCTGAAGCAAGCAGGAGTGGACAAACGACTAAGCAAACAGGGCCATTTTTTGTGCTCCATTAGGCAATGAGGACCAAAGGTTTAGTGCAGGCTGCAGTGCCTCGCGCTGGTGGTCAAGCGGCAGAAGATTGAAGGCAGAGGAAACTGAAGTGCTGCTCAGTGTTAGAAGAGATCTCATATCCCCAATTAGCCCGGCTCATTTTGTAGCAGGTGTCTGAGACACTTCAGGGGTCAACTACCAAGCCAGTCACAGTCCCAAGTTGATAAGAAAATGATGGATTCAACATTGACAAAAATCTAACAATTACCTATTCCTCCTATAACTCTATAAATGTATACTTTTTCTGAGAAGAATGAAGCATTTCCTGCTACATTACAGACCAGCTTAAGAAACACCAGATGCTGGCCATCTCTGAAGAAAGAACAGCTGTTGCCACCAAAGAACTGTCAAATGATTAATGATGCAAACAATGTAAAATGTGCTTTGCCTAAACAGTAACAGAAGTACAGAATAATCCATTAGAATTGACAAAATTTTCAAGCACAATCAAAACTGGAACCAGCAAATAAAAATCGAGAACAGATATTAGAAAGTCTAACCCTGAGGGATGATGGGTTCGCTGATCTGAAAGGACCTAACTGGTACAAACAGGGGCAATGGGAAGCTCTGAACCCCAATGTGAAAGATTATCTTATGAACCATGTGCATTTCTGCCACAATTTAGACCAAGTGGAGTGAAATGATTTACTGTACAACACAGCATACTGCTGCTGTGAAAAGCACTTAAAAGGGGGAGGCCGAATGAACGCGTAACCGATAATTTGGCACATCATCTGCATGCTGCCTCTCTGTTTCTGCATGTCTGGACTCACTGAGCAGAGTGTGATTCAACATGGATGCTTCTTGACTGGCGCTGTACTGGTTCTACAGAGTGACTCATATGGTTATTTTGTGACTATGGGTCTCAGCTGGGGAGGGCTTGGGGTCAAAGTTCATTCGATGTCGCTGAAGCAAATACACTCCATGACATGTACAGTACATGAAACCTCCCCTAGATGACAAATGCGCTGCACAGGAACAGAAACTGAAATGAATGGTTGCCAGCTCGCAGTAGTTCAGGGCAGTTTTAAGCTGCATGTTTGTGCTATGTGTCATATTTCATTGATTTCCTTTTGTACCCTCCACTCTGCTTTGTTATTTGTTACTCTTGTACTACACCATCACATGCTAAATAAGTCTTTTCTGTTTCCCGCTCCAAGCTAATCTTTAGCTCTGCAGGCAAATGGTTGGTCCTGCTGAGAGGAGAGTGGAGATACTTCATATCTCATAGAAGGGGGTTTGAGCCCAGTCCAACCCTGATATTAGCTCACTCTGGGAGCAGTGGGTTTCAGACGGTTGTACTTTACTTCAGCTGAGCAGGACTGGACAGCGATTTTTGCTGCCTGCTTGTTTTTCCCCTCTCCCGAGGGGTGGGAGACCATTTATCAGCTACCAGAAGAACACGTATCGATGTGCAACACAGCCTGGGAATTCAGCTTTTATTACACTTTAAACTGCAAGGTCAACTTGGCAGGGTTTCGTGTCAAAGCTGTCAAGCGCGGAAACATGAAACAAATAGCCCACGCAGAGGATATGGTGTAAAACATCGAGATAAGGGGCAACGTTTCACCACGAGAGCCTTGGTTTATGTTCACACACGTGGAATCAGGTAATATCCAGAGCATTTTCTCGGTTTACTTGTTGTTTTGTCCCTTTTGGTGCCAACAGTGCACCATTAACAACTGGAGATAAGGCGATGTCACATGACTGGACAGGACGATAACATCCATCACTTTGAGTAAGAAACCTGGGCTGACATCACTTTTGCCTCAGTATGTCTTTTGTTTATGGCCACTTGTCATATGAAAGTCAGACCGACTCTTTCCAGCAGAGAGGCCATGTTGTGAAGCGTGGACCCTTGTGACAGTGTAGTGTAGTCAGTACTGTCAGGCCTTTGATGCCATCATATGCCACTCCTCCTCTCTTCTCTTGGTCTTCTGACAGTGACAAAGGGGATCGGCAGCAGTGTGTTATCAGTGTGCAGCTGCAGTAATCGTATTATTTAGTAATCTTAATTCTGAGAGGCTGACCAACAGTGTGAACAAAGCGGGGCTTTGCTAAGCCCATCAGAGTGCTCCCATGGAGCAGAGGTCTTTTCCTGCTCCGCGGCCCCTCTAGACCCACGCACTCCCTGTTCCCTCTCTGTTTCTCACCCTCCCCTCTCTGTGTGTCCTCCCCTCTGTTGCTTTCTGTCTCACACTCTCTGTCTCATTCTGCTCTTTTTCTTCTGTCTCCAGAATGAATTTCATTCTCTCTCTCTCTCTCTCTCTCTCTCTCTCACTTTTTTCCTTCCTTTTTTCTTCACCGTCCCAATCTTTCTGTCTCTGTGACGCTCTGAGCTGGGAGTTTGTGTAATGGCGTTATTCACAGTTCATTGGTCTGTTTGAAGGGACTATCTTGATTGAGCGTCTCCCGGTGCAGGGCCTGGTGACTGTGGAGTGTATAAAGATGTGGATGTGTCTGCGGAGATAGATGGGCTTAGTAATATGCAGGACATTGCAGAGGCTGGGTCTCAGGATAGGGTTTCATCCAAGGCAACACATTGGGAGATAAAAGGAGGCTGAAATGATATGCGGCCGGGGTGTGTAATGCTCAGGGCATTAGACGTGAAATGGAGGCAACAAAGAACTAGTCAGGGAATCAGAGTCATTCTCATTAGCTGGTTCACCCTCTTCAGTTTTAGCCCCCCATTCCCTTTCCATCTCACCCTAATGAATGCAAGCACACTGACACAGAACCAAAAAAACTGCTCTGAGAAGCAAAAAATACTCACCACTAATTAGTTCAAATTAACCTCAGGACCAATATGTAGGCGTGCGTGCACACACACACAACCCTCCACACACACACAGAAAGGCACCTCCTTCGCCTCTTTCTGACACTCTGATGCTGTTGTAAGCTTGGCTGTAAGATCAAAATCTCTGTCTTTGGCAGACACACGCACACACAGAAGCACACATGCTCAAATTGCCTAGAGCAGAGGAAGCACAGGAAAGCAAATCCGCTGTGAAGACACCATAAAACCAACACTGCAGAAAGACGGACCACATCTGTGTTGCTGCGTACGAGCTGAATAAACGCTAATAACATGCGGTGTACATGTGAACACATACAAACACACAGATAGAAAGTGAGAGAGTCCTACTTACAGAATGAATCAGACGTTATCAGAAGCGCTGTGCCATATTACCGCTGTAGTAGTGAGTCAACACAGGCATTGAGATGTGAGACCTTGGGGTTTTAGAACCTCAGCCGAGGGGGGGACGCTGTGGGGGAGTCAGAGGGGTTCACACTGTGTCATTGGGGGTGAGGACATATAGGGGGAATCGAGAGGATTCCAGTGTTTATACTCTGATGGAGAAATAATCCCTTCAGGACAATGCAAGAAAAATCAACAATTGATGAGGAGAGGTTCAACTCTGTGTACAAAGAGAATAAGGGATTGATTGGGCCGGTGTTTTTCTTCTTTCTCTTAAAAAAAGCCAAAAAATAACAAGAGCCCGTCTTGACAACTAAGAAAAGGAATCGGTGAAAAATTAGTCAATCAAAATGGGGCTCCACCTTTCATTTTATGCTGTCTTTCTCTGCTTTCCTCTGTCTGCCCACCTCTTGTTTTTCCTCGGGATTGTGGAGGGCCTATGAGCAGAGGAACGCCGGCATCAGAAAACCAATCACCTCGCCAGACGACGAGAGAACATAAAGGAGTAAATGACAAGCAGATGAAGGGGAGGATTTCCGACACCTGCTCTCTCCCTCTGTTTCTCTGCCTGCCTCTCTCCCTCCCTCTCTCTCTCGCTCGCTCTCCAACCTGTATTTCCTTTCTAGTAACAGCCCCCCTCGCTCCAAGCCTGTTTTTCAGTGCATGGGCTTGCCACAGTACTGACAGAGGTGGATGCAGATGGAGTGAGATTCTCCAGAAGCTACACACACAGGGATGCTCCTCTTCTTTATTTCTGTCTCTGCTTTCTTTCCTTCTCCCTGTCTCTTCCTCACACACTGCATAGAATGACAATGAATCGCACGCTGTCTACTGTGCCGGCACTGGATGTCTGCCTGGCTCTCTGCCTGACACTTGGAATAGGCTGCGTGCCCGTCTGTCTGTCTGTCTGTCTGTCTGTCTGTCTGTCTGTCTGTCTGTCTGTCTGTCTGTCTGTCTGTCTGTCTGTCTGTCTGTCTGTCTGTCTGTCTGTCTGTCTGTCTCTCTCTCTCTGTCTTACCAGCCTCAGAGCTTGTCTGTCATTCAGTATAGCTGTCTGTTTACCGGGCCATCTTTCAATCTGTCTTCCTGCCAAACAATGAGACACAGACCAGGCAGGTGCAGGGGGGACATAACCCTACTCTCCCGCTCAAGTGCCCCCCCTGGTGTAAATCCTGACCCCTGCCCTGCCCATGGCGCTAACTAGCCTCCAACACGGCACAGACGAATTAGAAAGAGACTCTTAATCTCCGATAGGATTTTAAAAAATCCTAGTTAATTCGATATTTTTCTTTTTTTCCCTTCTCTGTTTTTTTCTGTCTTCTTTCTCTCTCTACCTGTTTCCCTCTATTTTCTCCTTTTTTCCTCCTTCTCCTCTCCACAGTGCCAGTCTCCTTGCTCGTTATCTATTCTGGACAGTCTGTCCCTCCTCTCTCTCCATCACCGAGGGAGGATGAAGAAGAATGGCGCTGCTTCATAATGTATTTCTCCGCAATGTGTGAGAAAGACTGCAAAAAAGAAAGAGGGTGAAATGTGGGATAAAGAGAGGGGTTTTTTGAAATTGTTCCTTTTTGAAAAAAGAAAAAAAAAAAACCTCTTCCCCCACAACAAATCAGAAGAGAGACCCTCTCGAGGGGGGATTTTCAATTACTCGCTTGTGCCCACAAGCCAATCTGGAAAAAGTGGCCCAGCTCTGAGGTGTGCACAAAAGTGTCGTAATCTCGATAGGATATCCGGTCGATAAATCCGGACATGTCCAAACGCTCCATACCATCGCTCAAGCATCACTGCAGCCTATTTCATTTCAGATGAAGTCCTAGAAGCTCAATCGTATGATCAACAGGTTGATTGGTTTGTTGTAAGTCAACTCCTCTGAGGCTTGTTGCCTTCTGCTTCTCTCTACTTCCTGTTCTGGTGTCTCTGGTCTGGCCTCAACTCTGCCGGTTCAGTCCTTGTTGGGGTAGCTCAAGCTGATGGCTGGAGATGGTGGCGGCAGTTAGGTGAGGAAAGCTAGTCGCTGGAGGGTGTGTGTTGGCTTCCATGCTGTCCATTTGGTGTCCATCTCTGCAAGGCTTCAGATCTAGCAGAAGAGAGGCGAGAAAGTAGAGAGGAGAGAGAGTGAAAGTGCATGAAAGGTTAGCATGGTGACATTTGTGTCACTCTGCCTTATCGCGTACGTCATTCTCCTCCTCGTCACACTCCACCCTGCCTGTCGTCCTGCTGTCTATTCCGTCCTTGTCACTCTTCCTCCGACTTTGCTGCTTGTTTGCTCCTTCCTACTCTCCACTCACTCTATGATTTGATCCTTTCACTCCCTCCAAACAAGCTCATCTTCAAACACTCTCACATCTCTCTTCTATTGCCTCTATCCAATTTTATATCTACACCTAGCCCGTTTTCATCCAATCATTTCTCCTGTCTTTTTCTTCAATTCTAAGTCCATCACGCTCTGCAGTAACCCAGGCAAGATGCATGTGAAGGAGCACACTGAAGGACGGAGCGAGACCTCTGACTGGTGAATGTGCCTGAGGCAGGTGGAGGACTGCAGTCCAGACTCGTAGCAGTGGTCAGGTACAAGAAGCTATACTTGACTGGTGTAGACTAGGGCTGGCATTTCTATTTGAAATTCAAACTAGCGTTCGTCTGGCATCTGTTATGACGTATTAGAATTGATCATGAATGGATAACCAAAGCATCTTAGAAGTAATTCAACAAAGCATTGTGGACTCAACATAGATGTAGAAAACATATATAGCGCTGTTTGCTAACTTTGTAAAATGCAACTACCTTATGGTAACGCCAGCATGTCACTCAACTGAGGCAGCTGAGGCACCACGAATGAGTTAAATCAACGATGTATTTTAGGATGAAGCACCATGGTTGAGTTCAAACAGCTTACATTATCAGTCTGAATGTGCTCAAATCAGTTGAAGTGACAGCCCCAGTATAGAATGGCATCACTTTGGCTATCAAACTAATAAGACAATCGCAATAATCAGCTCATGTTTCAGGACAATACAGGATACAGGTATCATAGTTTGATACGCTTTGATACTGTAAGCTCAGTTGGACTTGTTAGGGGTAAAGCTATGCTTTTAAGTTTTACTATTCATAGTTTTTCTAATAGGTTTTAGGGTGAATACAAATAATAGAATCTGTTAAATTAGTCATGGAGCAGCAGTGAATTGTTCCAGACACAAATAAAGAATAAAAATGTACAGATGAGAATGTCCTCGTAAAGAAAAGGAGCAAATGTCTGAACATGTGGGAAGTAACACTCTCAGTTTGCCACAAACTCTAATTTCCATGTTTTTACATAAATTGATTTCAGATTCAGACATTTTTGAAACTGTAACATTTCCAGGCAGCATTGAGACTTCCAGCAGGTGATAATGTCGGTATTTGAGCTCTCTTGCATTTAATGTGCACAAATAAAGTTTAGTGCCTTTTGGGAGTCATAACTGATCAGATTTAGTTTATACTTTGATCAATTATTCAGCTCCATTATGGATATTGTTACAATTATGTACCTTTATATTGTGCCGAGACATATTCTTACATCCCTTCAAACAAACAATGATCCAGCAGACAAGTATGCAAACGACAGATGACAGATGGTAAAACTAATGTTGGTCTGAGCTTAGACAGATTTGGATGCCTACTGAGCTCCTATTTTATTTAGCCTCCTAATAAATCATTCTGCCTTTTGTCAAATGGATTGCCTAAGCCTAAAATATCAGTAGGATGTCACGTCTTTGCTACCCAACAGGTAGTGTCACGTCTGTTACTATGCAACAGTTTGCACCTGTTGAATAAATAATAAAGTAATTAATTTCTGAATTCTGATCAAAAAGCTCACGACTCACAGCTGAATGATGAATATCTGCTTAATTCAGAACAGCATGGAGAAAGCGTGCATTTCTTTATGAGCTCAGAGCCGTGCAGCGACAAAGTCATCTTTTGAGCAGAAAAAAATGAAATCATTAAATAGGTTTAGTGACTCCTTCCCTTTCCCAGAGTTCAGTGAGGTGACGGTCCATTTAAAATGAAACATTAGGGGCCATTCAGCGTATCAGCTCCAATCAATACTGCTGTGAGGACAGATGTGACCCTGCTGTGACACCCATATCCTCATAGGACCATTTAAGATGAGACCATGTGTGTGTGTGTTGGCTTACTGCTGAGGTTAGTGCTCAGTGTCTCTATGTGTGTCTATGTGTGTGCACAGCCTTTGTTTGGCATCATTTGCATGCTTTCGTGTCGCACGTGTGAAAAGATGTAGGTGGGTGTGAATTGGTGTGCAGAAGGTATGTCAGCAAGGAGTGCAAAGACGGAGGTGCGTGTGAAGCCAGTAACAGTGTGTGTGTGTGTGTGTGTGTGTGTGTGTGTGTGTGTGTGCATGTACATACGTGTCACAGCTGTCATGCCTGAAGCAATTAAATACATTGATCTACCTCATAACCCTCTGTTCTACCTATCCCACACACTGAGGCTGAACACACACCTCTGCCCTCTCTGCATTGTGTCACACACGCACACACATGAAACGCTATCAAAATGATTGGCAGAGACACAAAAATAGCAAGCATTTCACATACACACACATCCACCGCATCTCCATTCATTGCCTGTGTCAGGAAAGAGACTCAAACATCTTCGGTGTGTCTGAATTCAAACAGAATGTAGAGAGGAGCTTGAAGAGACAGAGAGAAGGATGGAGGCGAGGAGGGGGGAGGGGTGACACTGCTGAAGAGGGGAAGAGATAGAGAGGCAAAGAGGGAATGGGGGGACAGGGTGAGAGGGGGTGGGAAGCAACAAATTGAAGTGAGCCATTCAGATTTCATTCAAATCCATCAAACTGGACAGGCCTGTGTACATCTCGATGGGGGGGGGGGGGGTTGATGCTGGATGAAAAGAGGATGGAAGAAGGGATGGAGGGAAACAGGTGGGGGAGTGGTAGGAAGGGTGGACAGTGTGAGTGGGTGAGAGACACAAGGAAACGAAGGGAAAACTCATCAGTGGTTGGAAATGCTCTGAACATAACTGCAGACTGAAGAAGAGGAGGCAGACAGAGAGATCATGAGAAACAAGAAAATGAGAGGTGAAAGAGAGTGGAAAGAGGAAAAAAGGAGGAAGAGAAGGACGGACACTCACCCATTTCAGCGGGCTCTCCACAGGCGAGCACAATCCCTGCTCTGTGATCCCATCCTGGGGAAAGGCGCAGCGAGATCCTGGAGCTCCCTCCGCTGAATACCAATGGGGCTGCTATTATCAGCTCACACACACACACACACTCACACACACCGGCACTGTGGAGGGAAAGGCACAAACATACAGAGTCAAGTCCGGGGTAGTTGTTTAAAAAGGAAAAAAAAATGAAAATAAATACCAGATGAGTGATGCAAACAGCATATCACAATAGAAGAGACATTGCAGCACAACTGCATTTGCATCCCCTTCTTCCTCTCTTATTTCCCTCTTTCTTCATGAAAAAAGCATCAGAGGCAGCGCACAAGCCACAGGCATCAATGCACACACACATACACATGCTCATACACTGGCATTTGCCGCCTATACAAATACTTACTGAGCATATATTCAATCCCAGCGAGTCCCACGGTCGACTCTATTCTGGCTCACACCACCTCAGCTTCCAAGGATGTTAGGGAGAAATGAGTTGTCCGCTATTTTCTTTTCCCTCCCCGTGGGTTCCTCATAGCGGTATCTGATGCAGAGATAAAAGGAAATGAAGGCAGACTCTTGGTCCTCCCTTATTTTCTTCTCAGAGGCAGTGTACGTCCAGTTTTTCTGTATCCATTTGTTGATTCAGGTCCAATCCGTCTGCCTGCCTGTGCACTTCGCTGTGATTCAGCGACACGCGACGGCAAACTGCATTCACTTAGTCACCCTCCTGCTCGCCTCCCTCTGCTCTGTCTCTCCCCTTGCTCAATAGTATGCCCGTACCTCCTTGGCTTTCTCCAATCTAATCAGCTCTCCCTCTCTCTCTCTATCTCTCTCTCCCTGCACCCTCCCACTCTCTGCCCTCCCTCCCTCCTCCTTCCCAACACCCACTCCTTGACTCTCTCTCCCTCCTAGGTATTTTTTTTCTCAGAGATGAATATCAACTCACCCCCCCCCCCCTTCTCTCTGTCAGTCTCTGCGATAAGCATTTGAAATAAGTGGAAAGGCAAAAAACTGGCCATGAAGAAAACACACACTATCTGAAACAGGCACACACTCTCTCTCTCTCTCTCTCACACACACATACACACACACACCAATGGAGAGGGAGTGAGATAGAGAGTAATCATAGGGATGTGTTACATCCCCAGCCAGGGTAAACTACCCTGACAGGGTCTGACATGGCTACATGCTCAGGGTGACAAACACTATCACACCACCATGCAACTCCCCTCATACCCTGTGACACATATCACGCACTGACACACATACACGCAAACATATACATATCTGCACACACACGCGGCAGAATCAGATGTAAACACCCAACTGGGCTCACATACTGAGGCACATATTGACATTATGTCACTGATATGCACAAACAGAAGCGGGGGAAGCAGAGGGAAATGCACACACATAAATCTTGTCAGTGCACGAGGCAAGATCAAACATGTATGCAGCTTTACACAGTGGTGGAATGTAACTAAGTACATTAACTCAAATAGTGTGCAATTGTGCAGTGAGGAGTTTCAACTGCATTAGCTTTCAGTTGAAAGTGTAGTTTTTACTTACTTAGTTTCTTTGGAGTACTTAGTTTTTTTGTCTGCTTGTTTTTTTTTTGTCTTGGGCCTTTTATGCCGGCACCGGACACCCAACAGTAGCGGGATGAGAGGAAATGTAGAAACCATCCCACCAGACATGAAGTTGTGGTTCATGGTCATCTGCAATGCTTAGGCCACCAGGGCACCCAGTAGATTACAAAGTTACATACAAAACATGTCATAAGCTTAAAAAATAGGATTCACTTTCATAGATTTACTACACAGTCATACAGTTTATATACTTTACATTTCAGCGTTTCTACTCTTACTTCAGAAAATGATTTGAATAGCTCTTCCACCACTGGGCGCACATGGGCACATACTGTACACTTGCTGAAAATCATCCTTCCTCTCACCAGTGCACCCTGACACTTCATGTGGGACTCCCTTGAATGGGGCTGACATCTTCCTCAGTATTTATAATGTTCACTCATATAAGGCACAACTCCAACAACAGCACGAGCCCACTGCAAGCAGACAGCAGTCTCCAGAGAAGCAGCTCACACCATATGATGTCACTGCATAACTCCCATATCCCACTTCTATCACACTACGATGTCTCATCCCCCTTAACGAGACTGGGACATTGGCCTTATGATGCCTTTGTTCCTCTCCGGTGCTCTGGTCGGTCCAAGTAGCCTTTTCAATATAGATCTTTTTCTTAACCTTGCAGCGCCAACGCTCTCTTAGCATTTCATGTCCTCCAAGGCTATTAAACTTGCCACAGTGTGTTGAATCATTGATTTTGTCACTCTGTGCATGAGGTGGCTCTTTAATTGCTGGAGACAACACTGTGTTGCCTTCCAGCAATATTTGTAAATTATGCTTTAAAAGATTTTAGAAGAGGTGTCAGGTTACAGGACTGCTGTTAGCGGGTAAATTTGCTTTGTGTATTTCTAATTCATCCACATTGTTCCAGTCAAACCAGTAATTTTAACTCAAGCACTCATAATATAAATACGCAGTGGCATAAAGTTAGGGCCTATTTGTGTCTCCCATATTGACTAATACCCTCTGATCTGAGCCTTTGGATACATCAACTCTGGTTCGTCCACTAAGCTGTCCCCTAATCAAACAGGGAAGCAAATATAGTATGTGACAATGCTGAGCTGTCTCCTCTGCTTTGGTCTCAAACAACCCCCCCCCCCCCAATGCTTCATCGTGTTTTCACCTATTCACTTTGCATCTCATAAAATAACGTGCATCTCAAGATGTCTTTGTCCAGTGGGCGGACAGTGCTGGAACACCTATTACTCACTCATGCTTGAGCCTATTAGGCTGCAGCCATGTCACGCCAGAGGTTCCCTTAGGCCATGGTGTGTGTGTTGTGGAGTGGACATTTGGATATGACTGTTCCTGCATCCGTCCAAATTGCAAATTTCAAATTCGTTATTAGGCTCTGTGCACGTGGTGTGTGTGTGTGTGTGTGTATAAGGGTTGGGAGGGTTGTGTACACAGCATTACCCCTGGCTGTGACCCACAGCTGCAGTTTTCAGGAAGTCAGGAGGAGTCTCCGTGTGCTGTCTCTCTCATTCCATCACACACACTGACACACGCCCTGCAGTCCCAGAGTATGTGTGTGTGTGTGTGTGTGTCGTCTAATTTACCTCTGGTTTAATTTACCCCTCTCTTGGTTTTCAGCACTATTGGGAGACACTGAATCTGCTCTGTGAGAGTGACTGTCAGCGTATTACCTCAGACTTTTTATGTTTATACTATATATTGATTATCCAACATGTAGAAATGCAATGAAGTTGTTTGACTTACCAGTAACATTACTGGTGACTTAAGCCTTGTTGCACCCCCTCAAAGTCTGCTGTCACCCTCTGTTTTAGTCTCCCTCTTCTCTCTAAATATGCATTCAACAGCTGTCTCTCTCTCATCTCCATCCCACACCACTTTGCTCTTGACAAATTGATGTGGAGCACTTTTACATAACAACTACATATCACATACACTCACACACACTCCAAATACCATCCTCAGCGCAAATGTAAACCTAACTCAACCATTACACACACACACACACACACACACACACACACACACACACACACACACACACACACACACCTCGCTGCAGGTGTTGAGAGCCCAGTGTTTGCAACTGTGAATGTGCATTTGAGTTTCTTTACTTTCGTCTCTATTGAACACAAATGTGGTTTCCGTGTTAACTATTGCTTGGACAGCATGCAAAAGAGGGGAGGGAGAGGGAGAGGAAGACAGAGGGAGGGGGGAGAATTGACATTCTGCCCAAGCACTGCGCTGTGCTCGTGGAATAATGATTAGCTCCTCAGTATTCTAGTCACAAATGCTTCACTATCAATGAGAGAGAGGAAGGAGGAAACATGAGGGAGGGGACAGAGAGGGAGGAGACAAGCAGAGAGAGGTGGGGGAGCGAAGGGGAGGGATTGTGAGAGAAGAGGAGTACACAGGGAGAAACAAGGTGAACTGGAGAGCAGGGGATGAAAAAAGTAGTGGGTAATGGAGGACAAAACAGAGGAGTATAATATGACATAAGCACTAGTAGGTGCTAGTATGCTGCAGTATGTTCTCACACATACACACACACACACACACACACACACACACACACATAGAGAGGGGGAGAGAGAGAGAGAGAGAGAGAGAGAGAGAGAGAGAGAGAGAGAGAGAGAGAGAGATGCATGCTGTATGTGTTCAATGTGCACATTTAAATAAATGCAACAGTCAAACAAATTTGCAAACTAAAAATGAAGCTAGAGCAAGCAGTGCATGCACACAAGCACTCGTGTATGCCACTGCACGCACGCACGCACGCACGCACGCACGCACGCACGCACACACACACACACACACACACACAGAGAAAAATACACCACTACACGTGTGGAGACTACTTTGTCAAAGTCACAGCAGGTACAGCCACCTCAGCAAAGAGAGACAGAGGCTATGTCGCAGGGGGGTAGAGAGGGAGAGACAGAACAGGGGAGTGATGATGAAAAAGAGAGAGAAAGGAGAAAAAGAAAATAAGAGAAGGACAGAGGGTGGAGAGGAAGCACGGGCAATAAATATGCAATCACAAGGCATAGAGAATGATAAATGTATACCATTATTTAAATAGGTCAATCATACATTAATAAATACGATATGATAATAGAGTTGGGAAGTCAGCTGTAGCTGAATGACTAAGTTTACATAAATGTGCTCACTTAGTCAAATACAAAGAACTACATCATGTTTTTGCACACCCCCCTACTTAGACTTTCTCTTTTAAGACAGATTATTGTGCCCTTGTAGAGTACGGCAGATAATTATTATAACCATCCATTACTGTAGGAGATTTCATTTTAAGGGCAGAAACAATATATCAGCCAAATGTTAATACTTTGATTTTAGACAGTTGATGCTATCTGCGTTTAACTCTGGTAAAGTGCATCAACAACCTCATGATGTTGCATCTTAATCAGCCTAATATCTGCTGGACTGCATGTGTAAAAGAGAAAGGAATATTAAAACAACAGAGCAGCTAAGATGAACATGACTAGGGGTGCACGATTTTGGCTAACATGTATAACACAGCCAACTGTATCATTTGTATTGCAGGGACATATCCTTAATGTGATTTATATTTTCATTCTCCTGTAGCATTACTACTGCATGTGATTTTCACTGGCATAATGTCTAACCTTTAATGGTTACATGATAGTTTGCGGTGATATTTACATTGTCTCCCTTCAGATATGTATTACTTGAGTTCCCTGTTTAAGAAGTGGATGAAATCAGTTGCCTTTCTTCCACACCTGAGACTTGATTTGCTTGGAGTACTCGGGGCGAAGTTTGCTAGTGTAGCATAAAAATACAGCAATTCATCCACTGAGTCTGCTCGTACAGCATTAACAGTATAGCACACATGCATGTAAAGATAACACAGTGACGCTGCAATTTTCAGTGACAGAAAATTCCATGATAACGTTTTCAGTCTTTTTCGCCAGTGCCAATATGTGTCATCAAACATGTTACCTTGGAAACAGAGCTTTGCCCAGCATCTCTCTTGCAAGATGTCAATATAAATGTCATCAACAAAGCATGACTTTAATAGTCCTTTGGAGACTCTGTTGTTAATAGGTTTACAGTGATTGTGTAGAAGTTTACTGTGGTGTTCTGTGTTTTTGTTTTCAATGATTTACTATAATATACCTGCAGGATATTGTAGCCTGGTTTTGCACTGTCTGTGTCTTTCAAACAGATTATTATAGCATTACTGTGGGCCTTGTACTGGAAGCCCATACTGTAGACTGAAAAAGCTTCAGTTTATACTCAACAGGAGGGGGAAGAGTACTGACAATACAGTTGCGTATGTTAATGACATTTGTTATTATAATTATCATTATAATAGTATTGTTATGGAAAGCAAAACTTTAGGACAAAGGTTAACACCTGCGATTCAAAATCAGGGCTATTTGCACTCCAGGGGGGTGCCTCTGCAGTTATTAGGAGGGTCAATGGTAAGAAAGTGGAGCAGCTCAGTTCTAATTTGAGAAACCATGAATTTGTGAAGATGTGTGTGTAAAGGAAAGCCGAGAAGCTGAAATAGTTAAAATGAAATTGATAAAAGCAGGAGATTAAGGGGCGACATAAGATACTTAGATAAAATAATGGATTCATGGTTGAACTTGCTAAAAGTTATGAATTAATGGTTAAAATGGCTGAAAAATGAATGGAGAAGAGATTGAAACAGCTTAAGAAAAAATAGAAATGGTTGAAATATGTGAAAGCAAAATGGGGTTAGAGGCTGAAGGATAGCTACAAAAATGGATAAATGGTTAAGTGTTGAACAGTTGAAAGTGCTAAATATAATGGCTATACAGTTGAAATATCAGCAATGTCAGTTAAAAGTAAAAGATAAATTGTTGAAAAATCAAACAGCAATGGGTGAGCGGAGGAAACGTTTAGCTAAAACAACGGATAACCGCTTAACGGTAAACCTTCCTAGCATAACGATAGCTAACGCTAGCTAAAAGTGCGGATGGATACATTGTTAGCTAACTTCACGGTAAACAGCCCGTCTTCTGCCGCCAGCAGTGGCGCTAAATTTGTGCTAGAATGAATGCGCCTGACGATGTTTTACGTTGACCACAGAAAAAAAAACACTTTTTAAAAGCTGTACTTAAAATGTAAAGTACCTTGAAGCTGCTATAAGCCTGTGTATCCACTTTATAGCAGTTATCCTTACCTGGAGGTGTTAGCCAAAACGGAGCTCGTGGTGTCCTCCACCTGCACGGGACACTGTGATGTCAGCGAGTTTACTGCTGTGAGAGCTGAATATGCACATTCTCTTCTGAGGGTCACTTGGGTATTTTTAGTGTTTATGATATAAAAAGAGGTGAGAATCAAAGGGATGCCCAGGGTGAAAGCAGCTCCTGCATGTGCTCTTTCCTTATATTTTCATTTGTAGCAATGACATTCCTAAATCAGATGGTTATTTTAGGCCCACATCGTATCAGAATAATTGTCCGTTTCATTTGGTTGTATTAAAAGATAAAAACCCTCTTCTCATCGCCTGCTTCTACAGCCTATCAATGCCATGAATAATTTAAATGCATAATTGCAAAAATCATCACACACGCGAGCATATACAGCGGTTCAGATTCCTCTCAGCTGTGTACATGCATGATTTTAACTCATTTACTGTATATTGGCTTGTGTTTTCATCAGAGAGATGCAAAATACAGAAGCTATTCTGTTCAACAGCAGCCATGCCAGTTTTCAGTGAAACATAAAAATAATTCCAGTGCACTCAAGGGTTTTTCTTGTAATAAAGGCATCCTTGAAAGTATTTTAAAAAGTAGCCGCTCTCAAGCGAAGGTCATTACTATCATGACTAAACATCAAGTTTTTTTTTATTTTTATGTAACACTGAATTATACACATGATGGTGTGGGGTTACATCATCATGATTCAGTTTAGCTTTCTGAAAAATGACAGCTACTTCTTTCTGCATCTACTCTCATATCTATGGATCATACACCAGCTGTATTTATATATTGACGGTTACATTAAATGTTCCATTTTCATAGTCAAACATGAACGTTTCTGAAATCAGTTAGATTCGCCATTCTCTATCCCACCATTTATAGTCTGCTGTTTAACAACCAAGACACAGTGCATGTAAAATCAGATCTGTCAACTGACACCATGGAATAAGGTAAACAAAAACACATTTAAAGCCTGAGTTAAGCTATTGACTAGAATTTAAATCTGCATTTCAAGTCTCTGTATCATTGTGGGAAAGAAGAAAAGGAGAACAGAACAAAGCAGAAAACAAAACAAGCTTAAGTCAGAGCTAAGGAATGAACATAGACAATATATCGTCTTTTGTGCAAGCAAACACACTACTATAGTGCTCCCCTGAAGCACATGAGTCTCATGATTTCACCTTCAGCATCAATAATTTCACTGCACATCTGTGTGTCTGCTGTGTGTTTTTCAGTTTCAATGTTAGGCAGCAGGTACGATAAAAGGCACTCCACCAGAAAATCAGCTCTCAAGATTTGCTAGGAAGGGAGAAAAAAAAACATGTATTTATCGATTGGTTGCCTGTTGACTCTCTCAAAAGCAACAAAGAGCATCTAAATTCTTGGCGCTGGCTTCTTTTCGCTCCTCCTATTTCCTGATATGCTTCTCACTCTGCAGAAATGTTGCCATTTCCCCATTTCAGTTCCCCGCACAATCATCAGCATTTCTCCCTCCATGACATGAAAACAAACTAAGACTGAGTGCTTCTGTGTGCGTGTGGTTTCAAACCCCCCTGTCAGCAATCACTGGGTAGGAGACAGCCATAAACTGCGCTTTAGAAGCCTATAATGGGCGACTGCAGCGCTGGCAAAACTTATATCATATTATGCCTCTTCCCATTCAGATACAAATAGGATCATTATTTTTGATAACTATACAGGAAGTGCCGGATAATTTCATTGCACTACTTGCCACTGCATAATGCTGTACTTCAGCTAAATCATCATAAATCGTACCATATCCCCGTTATTATTGTATTTAATTACCACACGAAACAAATCAATAACATAATGTCCTACAAATTATTAGAGCATTAGGGTTGATGTACACAAACAATTGTACTTCGTTCTGCCTTCCACTAACATTAGTGCGCGAGACAGAGCGGTTTGAGAAGCTGTACTTGTCCTGAGTGAGTCTGTATATTTCTCAGACCTCATATTGTTTGTCAAAAGGCAGAAGTGGCAATTTAGAGCGAGACCTATAAAGTCCATCCCAGCTGATGGGATGGTGGCAATGCCCTCATGTCATCCACCTTATAAAATGATGGACGTTCGCAAGTGTGAAAGCTGAAGCGTTTTATTATAAGGAAAGCAGAAGACATTTCACGGGCCACCACTGGTCTTCACCTAATAAATAGGGGCTGTAAATACACGTCTGCATACAATCGAGGGTCGCTTTTACAACCGGTTTTTCAATCAGTTTGAAAGATTAATTTAGGGTACATTCTGTGAATCGACCTTTGATTCATTAGTTTTATGTTCACTTTCTGAAAAAAAAAAAAAAAGATAGCAGTGAAAGTAAAATTGTACTGCTAAACAGGATGGGTCCTTTGTTGGAACTGGCTTAGAAACCTAAAAAACTATACACAAATAAGGTAATAACTAGCAATCCTTCAATTATCAAACTTTTCACTCCATCAACAATCTACATTCTCAACCAAACTCTTAAGTCTTTTTCTACTGTCTCTGTTTTATTCAATAGTTTCCAATCTGCCTTCATACCGTCTCCTCCACAATGAACTCAATGGCGTGCTGTGGCGACTGGCTCGTTTCCACCATGGTGATTTCATTTCCATCCATGGTGATAGTGGGAACACTGATGCCCTGAGCTCCCAGAACAGAGGAGGGCAGGATGACGACCTGTGAGGTGCCCTCCATGCCGCTGAGCTGATCAGACGGGATCATGACAGTCTCAGGACCTCCTTCGGTCCCCTGTAGTACATATATGGTTTGCACTGCACCGGAATCAATCTCCCCTGTGGCGGCCACAGACGACAGCACCTTGGCCCCTTCCAGCACCTTATGGACCTGGACTGCCTCTGCCGCGCGTGCTGCCTGTTCAGCGGCATCAAGGGGCAGGTCTCCGTGTAGCTTGATGTGTTTATCCAGGTTGGAGCGAGAGCGGAAGGCGGCAGGGCAGTGGGAACAGGGGTAGGGCTTCTCCCCGCTGTGGGTGCGGGCGTGCTCGGTCAGCCGGGCGGCCACACTGAAACTCTTGCCACAAATCCAGCAGCAGAAAGGCCGCAGGCCGCTATGGATGCGCTCGTGGTCCTGCAAATGGGGAAGCTGGCGGAAGCGCTTCCCACATGTGGTGCACTGGTGGAGGGATAGAGGAGAATGCGGAAGTGGAGACAATATAAGAAAAGGTAAGAGGGTGGCAAATTATGTTCACAACAGTGCCAGTGCACAAACTCAGCTGCAATTAATATTTTCTGAGACCGTTCTTTATATTTTTCTGCCGAAGCAGCACTTCTGGCTGGTGTAGAGGCAGAGCGGAGAGAACAGGGTACAGGAGAAGACAGAGGGGGGAAGACAGATAGAAAGCAATAAAAACGAAGCCTCAAACTGCAACTAACAACTTGTTGGATTAGTGAGTCATCTGGCAATTATTAATCAATTAACTGTTCAGGTTCTATAACACATCAGAAAGCAGCTGAAAATGTGCATTAGAAAGTTTACTCTGATAGAAGACAAAGAAACTGGCAAATATTTACATTTAAGAAGCTGGAACCAGTGAGTATTTAGCATTTTAACTTAATAAATGATTAATTATCAGACAGTCGAACAGATTTATTGTTGCAGCTCTGCCGGGTGAACAGTGGGCACCAGACAGAAATGCTACCAGTGAGCTGAGAGCCATTTCAAAATAAAGTAATCACATTAACAATTCCAGCTGTACCTTTTCTGCCACCCTAACATTCGCTCTCTGCTTGTTACCACCTGAGAGCACACAATGAACTACAAGTAGATACCTGATTAAACCTGAAGCAATACAAAAGAGTGACTTTGCTTTGATTCCTACTGGGGACACTCAGATTGAAACTGTAATCCCTGTTGTCAGTTTTGCAGTTTCAGTATCTCTGTGAGATATACTCTAATAAAATTACCTTTCCTGTTGAGTTAGCTCTTTATATACTCAGCAAATACAGGTGTTCCTTCAAGAAAGCACAGCGTATTTGATTTAAATTAAAATTCATCCCCATAACCGCCTGTGTGTTTGAGGACCAGTGCTCCTTGAACCTCCATCCTTAGCGTGGCTGATAGATATGACTCAAAGTAAAGCCACAAACATTAAATCAATTTTTACACTCGGACGTGCTGTGATGGGCTTGGGTGGGTCCATAGTTGATGTCCTGCCTCGTCACCAGAGCAGCAGAGAGAGAGAGTCCCAGAATAGTAACAGGCACAGAGGGGAGCTGACAGGCCCTAACTCAGCCCTGCCATTAATCACAGGTACACAGGGAGGGAGGAAACACCCGCAGGACACACACTGCACAAATGGCCATGGTCCAGAACTGGAGAGATGGCCACAGCTATCAATGGGTGTGACCATGGGGGGTGAGGCAGTGCTCAATCTGAAATATGGCTGTTAAAGGGATTCAAAGACTTGTATAAAAGGGACCAAATATGTTTCAGAAGGATGAGAGAAATTCCCTTTTTATGCAAACGCACACACCAGCGCCATTCTCACCTCAAAGGGCCTCTCATCAGTATGTGTCCTCATGTGAACGCTGAAGGTGGAATTGTAGGAAAATTCTTTGAGGCAGATCTGACAGCGGAAACGGGGTCGGTTTTTGGACTTGCTGAGCGTTCCTTGGAAATGGGCCAGCACGTGCTCCTCCAGGGCATTGTTGGAGGTAAATCGGCGACGGCAAGGCCTCACTGGGCATTTGAGAGGAGTCTGGCCTGTGTGGGATAACCGATGGAGGTCGAGGCCCTCCTGGGTCATGCAACGGTGGCCACATAGGTCACATTCAATCTGACGGAAGGATGAAGAGAGAAGACAAACCAGAAGGAGAGACAAGGGGGGCAATTAATGAAAAGAGAAAAGGTCTGACAAAGACATAACTACAACGTCACCGCTTGACTCAACTGGGGACCTTTTTTTGGAGGTCGCCCCCCTTTTGCTAACACCACATTTCCTTTCAGCCAGGACTGTTAGCTTCATTTCAACACAGTTCATTTCACATGGTTCTTCTTTCATCCTTGTAAAAACAAATCTGTCGGCTGAACAATCCTGATATTATTTTCATGATTTTCTGTGCTCTCAACCTGTCCGGTGCATCTTCCCCGGCCTTGACCGCGTCCACGACCCGCATTCTTCTCCTCCTCTGTGGTGGGGCAGCGCTGCATGTGGATTTCCAGCACTGCCTGGTTCACAAACTGGGATGAACAGTGGGGGCACGTCGCCGGCTGTTTGTCTGTAACGGCACAGTGTCAGGTTTCAGACAGGAGATCACACGCTGCATTCTGATGGCTGAGTTTTTTATGTTGATGTACTGTTTATTTTGCTGGTTAGCCTGTTGAATTTGGCGTTAGTATGTTCCTCGGCTAATGTGGCTGGTAGCATCTATTGTACACCCACACACTGGAGCAATGTTGGAGTATTTAATGTTGAGGGACAGTCGAGAGAAGCTGTGCGAACGCGGAGCCTCATTTGAAGCCAATTAAATAAACAGAGTAGTTGCTTGGATGTGGAAATTGTTTTTTCACGCAGCTTTCTGTGTAGTCTCACATAGCCAGACCTAATGTTATCTCCACACTTCATACTGCAACACAAGCTCAGCTGGTTTTGTTGTTACAGCAAAGCCCCCTCTGCTGCATGCCGTGTCTGTTGCTGCCGTATGTAAATGTACCTCATAGACATGTCCCATGGTACCCCGACTGTTGTATTTATATAACATAGTTTGAGTTTTCTGCCAAATAGATGCTGTTGAGATGCCTAATCCTGCCCCGTATCGAGAATGAATTGCATTACATTAACTAATTAACCAACATTATGGGACATTCTGAAGGCCTATACCTCATTCTCATTTCTATTTGGAGCCAATAAACACATCATTTTTTTGTTTTTCTTTTACTTTATGTTCCCATTGCCAATGGAGTGAGAATCATGTTTTGAATGGAGAACGCCTTTCAGTTTTGTAATACTGTGATATAATACCACCACTGTGAAAAACAAACATTTCAGGTCATACTGCCCACCCCAAACTCATTGTAATACATTTAAGGCTGTACATAGATTGCACTGGTCACATGAGATTGATCCTAACTGTGATCTCTGTGCAACAACACCAGCCACTGTAAAATCAATCATCTATGTTCCAGTTCTTTTCTGACATGTTAGAAATATCCATACAACATCTTGCTGTACCACGGGATCTCTGTCTCAATCAATGCATCAAAAACACGCTGTGCTGCGCTCCTGCTTTCACTGCTTAAATGAAAAGAAAGTTTTCCTCCAACTCTCAGCCTATGGATTAGAGATTTTATGCATCATCTGACCCCAGAAAAACCTCATTCTGCTACAAAACGCCGTTCCCCTGAACTTCAGACATTTCAAATGTACAGATACTTGATTTCAGTGATTAATTGATTGTCAGAATTGCTGCAATTAATTTTCCGTCGGATGGCTGAACCACTAATTACTTTTGCTCTAATCAGCTGGTGGCCTAGTTGTATTTTGGAAAAGCAAACCAGACTCACTCTGGGTCGCTCCTGAAAACCTGGCTGAGAATTCGCTGACACTGACGGTTCACGAGCATGTCCATAGGTCATCACGCCAACGTCTTGCCAACAATCTGCTAACCATCTGTACCGTCTATCCCAGCGGGGAGGATCCACTCTGCTCTCCATTGGGACCCTCTAATTAAACCTTTAATAAGGACAATCTCTGCCTATGGCCCTGAACTGATCAATGGATCAATCTCTCCAATCATCTCTCTCAGAGGAGCCACATACCTCTGACCCCTGCTGCACGCTGACTCTTCAAGCTTAACTAATGAGGTTGACGTTCCAACGCCCCCATTTCATTTACCTCCACCTTCGTCCTCCGTTCCGCATGGGACGCAAATCAATGGAAAGTCATTGACCTAATGCATCGGAGGAACAACGCACATATAACACAGATGTATGTTTGTAAATAAATACGATAGGCCACCCAGGCAAGCTGATGGGGGCATTTATCGCCGACTTTGCGTTAATCAATAGTAATTCCCTCCACGCTGTGCTGATAAGAACATCATATCAAATTGGTTTCCAATACAAGCGCGCACAGGGGCTTGAATCTGGTTTCTTGATATGTTCACCACAGCTGGTCTCATCTTTAATCCTCCTGAATGTTACCATGAAGATAGACAGATGGAAACATTGATCAGAGACAGATGAAAGGAAATAGTCACACAGTGGGAGTGAGATATAAACAGCTGAATAAAAAAGACACTTAATGACATAACAGTCCACCCCAGATAACTGTTACACATCGTTTTGTTAGTTTCAGGCCGTTCCTGCTAACCATAGAAATCTGGGGGTGAACGCCAGGCGGAGCCGTGGACTCTCACCTTGGTGAGTGAGTGAGTGCAGGTCCAGGTCTTTCCTGCGTTTGAAGGCCTCTCCACATTCAGGGCAAGGGAATGGATGGCTGGTGTGGAGCAGTCTGTTCAACACACAAAACGCACAGTCATGGTATTTAGCACACGACTGACAGTGATAAGTATTGAACTTGTTTTAACCTGAAAAAGAATACTGCACAAAAAAACGTCTCACAGGAGCAGGACACAGTAATATGAACAATGACATAAAAAATGACGAAACCAAGTGTACAGACTCCAACAACAACCGCAATGGGGGAGGGGATGCATTTTTTGGTTTTTAGCTGCCAACCTATATGTGACTCTTAGAGGGATTACCAGCAAGTATGTGCTTAGCTGTGCTTCAGGTTAAATAAGGGGTATTAGCTGAGAGTATAACGGCTGGAGATAAAAGAACAGCAGTAAACTGGGAGGAGTCAGAGTTAGGACATGAAAGACTATATTTATCTATTGCATAACGTTACGCTGGATATAGCCTTAGGGGAGGAGAGAAATGTTAGGATGTATTCACCTAATGCCGCATCAAGCCTGCTTTCACAGCGTGGAAAAAATAAAAATACTAGCTCTTCCTGGGAAGCCTCTCATAATCAGAACAAATACAGATGATTTTGAAGTTCATGAAATGTACTGCTCCACTAAATACTGCATCCATACAAGTTCACATATATGTACTTAACTACACAAGTCGTTTAAAGCACAGCAGGATGCTAGAGGTGATGTGCAAGGACCTCTCAAGGCCCAACCAAAAGGTTACGCCGTTTCTGTTCCCTGTTAAATGGACAATAGAAATCAATATTTCAGGAACAGCTGACCCTGAGGCCGCTGAGAGAATTAAAATTTCAGTCAGGGTGACCTCTTCTCCCAGCCAGATGTTCGTTAATGAGACGCAGTGATGCTGTACGTGTGTTATTTGTAGTACACATAGGTGTATTCTGACTAGGGCTAAAATGACACCAATTAATCGCTTTGTCAACTAACTGGAAATGAATCAGGAACAATTTTGTTTTGTTTTGTTTTTTGTTCAGCAGGTGACCTATGAGTAAACTCCTCAAAACCTGCTGATGAAGACTTGAGTCACAGTCTGGAAAAAGATCATGAGTGGACCTTGAAGAAGGACCTTTGTCAAAACAGCCCAAAAATTGTTATCTTGGACATCTCATGAAGGGCATCTTCCAGCATTTTCTGACATCTTATAGACCAGCAGACTCATAACACAATATCACCAGCACACTAACTGACTATCTCAACTAATATGGCAGAAATAGGTGCTGCTGGTTTTTGCGCAGCTCTGGCTTTTTCTTCTTTTGGCTCTCCAGCACATTGGATTTAAAATGAAACACTGTTGTAAACGTGCCAACTTTCAGATTTGACTTTACATCTAGATCATTCTCATTAAAAAAAAGGTGTACAGCTGCAAAGCCCAAAGTCAGTGCTTTCACCTTACAGACATATTAGGTTTTATTTCACGTCCAACGTGCTACAGCCAAAGCCAATAAAATACACACAGACTCACACTCACACACACAATGTCCTGTCCCCCCTTGCTCAACCAGGTAGGACAGAACCAGGCTCTTCCCCCATCCTGGGTTATTATCGTTATCATCTTAATTTACTGGGCCTCTGTCTGTCAATCATATGTGGCTGAGGCTCAAGGGCACCCAGACATCTCAGTCAGCGTGTTTGCTACACAGCTTAAAGGTCTTGCTCAGTAGTCGGACACGGCTCAGCTACTACAGCTCCTGGCGAGGGGGAGGAGGTTTATCTAAATCCGTCCTGGGTTCTGTTGTATTTATGCAGCAAACAGGGTTGGAAATTATTGAATATTGATAAGAGAGGGAGAGGGAGAATATAGAGTACAGCATGTAATGGAAGTTGTTAGATGTAGTCACATCCACCAACACGTCTGCCTTACAAATACTGAATAACTAATGCTCCAGAAGAGTTAATGTTATTACTTGTGATGGTTAAGCTGATCCTCCGTGTTGAACCGTGAGGGACAGTGAGGACAAGCGAAGAGATGAGCAGCTCCCTCATTGTCCAGAGTACACACCTGCATTGAGGGACAGAATCATCAAGGTCAACAAAAAAAGGATTTCACAGAGAGTTATCTCCCAAAAATAGAATTCTTTTTCAGAGATGATTTTCTCTGATCGACTGCACACTTGGCAGGTGTATTGCTGAGGAACAAAGGAAGTGCAGTGTTGAGTGTTAAGTGCTTTGGGTCATCATCACCCTGCATGAGCGAGGTTAAACGAGTCGGTGACAGCGTTACACCCAGAGCACGGAGAGAGAGGGTCTCTCAACGGCACTGGTTATACCCAACGAAGAGTCAGCCGATTTGAGCTTTGTTGTTAACACTTTGATAACCCTACGCAGTGGTTAACTTAACTTAATGTCATTAAGCTAAGAAGCTACAATAACTAGCTAACTTCAAAGAATTCTATCAGCTTTTCCTTCGTAACACCCTGAAAAGCCTTCTCAGAGTTTCAGTGGCCTGGCTTTTCTTTCTGAATCTATTGAAAATGCTGATAGTGTAAGAACTGCATATTTTGGCATTATTAATATATAAACGAAACTGCTGCTGCATGTGTACGTCTAAAACCGTGGGTCTGAAACTGCAGGCCCTCTCCGGCTCCGCAGGTCGAGTCTGGTGTGAACCGGCATGTTCTGAACGGGCACTGCATGATTACACACAAAATGGGAGAGGCCGTACCGGTTTACGTCCACGCTTGCGGCGCGGCACTGTTGATGTGTGAATGGCTTGGTGTCTCTTCAGGGTGGCTGCCTGCGAGAAGTTCTTTCCACAAACGTCGCAGCTGAAGGGCTTGTTGCCTGTGTGGCTCATGCTGTGGCGCAGCAGGCTCTGGGAATTGGAGAAGGACTTTGTGCACACCTACACAAACACAATAATCAGAACTAGTCGTTACATTTACAAGGTTTTAAGGACTTCTGGTAAGGGAATAAATTAAGCTGGAAATGGCCATTTTTTTCAAAACCGTTTCCATTGTACTGGATAATCTGTCAAATATAATGAGGTTGGAGGTTCAAATTGTGTCTGCCTCAAACCTAAGCTGCTTCAAAAGCATTACATCATCTCATCAAAGTCAGCTACATGACATAAAAGACGTTTACATCAAAGGAGGTGATCCCTCAGATTCGAGAAAGGACAAATTTTGAAGAAATTCTGATTGCCACCTTGCACATGAAGAGCTTTTCTCCCGTGTGGCTGTAGACATGGGTGCGGAGGAAGACACGCCGGGTGAAGGTTTTGCCACAGTAGGGGCAAACATGGGGTAGTGGTGTACGGGCCCAGTCCTGCAGAAGCTTGGCAGGTGGAGGGTGGTTTGTGTTGTCTGAGTCTGCTGCAGTGCTGCTCTCTGATTCGTCTTTGGTGCCTGAACCCTTGTTTCCTGACAACACACACACAAAGAAAACAGTTCACTAAGGGGCAGAGCATCCTGCAACAAATGTCATATTTGTTGCCAAAATGGCTTTAAAACCAATATCTTCTCTTACCTTTGAGCGCACTGGCACCACTCAGGATCCTGAAAGAGGGCCTGCTTCTCTTAGAAAGAGGTGAACTTGACTCACTAGCAGAGGCAGGCGGGGAAAGCAGCCGCTTTGAGCTCTGTGGCGTATCCTGAGGTTTAGTGGTGGCTGTTTCATCGCCAGCTTCAGCTCCATCCGCCGCCTCTGTCCCTGGTGTGAGGCGGTGCTCCCGGCGATGGTACAGGTACTTGGTGGTGTTCATGAAGCTCTCGCCACAAAGGGAGCAGCTGTGTAGAGGCTCCTTCAGGTCGTGCTTCTGGATACGATGGGTGACCAGCCCCCCCTCATCGCTGAAGCTCTGCCCACATTGGGTGCAAAGCAACAACTCAGGCTGCAGGAAACTCGAGGGGACACTGGCGGTGGAGGGAGTGGCACCCTGCCCCTGATCATCAGTCGCATTGCTCTGAATACAAACTTCCTCTGATGTTTCTTCGGGAACCACTTCGGCGTTTTCCTCCCCTTTCTGCCGATGTTGTTTGCGGTGGTACAGAAAAAGGGTGGTGTTCAGAAAGCTTTCCCCACACACAGAGCAGCGGTGCAGAGCTTCTTCAAAGCCATGTTGGGTCTTGCGGTGGGCCACTAGCTCAGACACCAGACCGAAGCACGAGCCGCAGTCCACACACAGGAGCACTGGTTCGGGCTTAGGCTTTTTGTTTGCCCCCCTCTTCTTGGAAGACGAATCCTCTGGATTAGAGGTGGAAGCAGCCACTTCAGAAACAGCAGGATCAGAGCTTTGAGTTGAGGAGGCATCTGCGACTTGCTGCCTCTCTTCCTCTGCTATGGGTTCCTCAACTGGTTCTGGTTTAAGATTTTGGCTGGTTTCATCCTGCGAGAGAGCATTTAAGGTTGAACTGGGGCTCTGGACTGAAACGGTCTCTGGCTCAGGTTGTGAATCAGGTTTTGAGTTGCTCTCAGAGGCAGACTGCTGACATGTCCCTTCTTTACGGTGTTGTTGCCAAAGGTCCAGGCTCTTGAAAAGTTCATCGCAGTCCCCACACTGGTAGAGAATCCTGGGCTGGTCCGCTGACACAGTTGCACTGACTGCAGCCGGCTTGACTGCATTGTTAACAGGCAGCTCAGTGAAGTGTTCTGCTTGGACTTGAATCTGTGGGACTGCAACCGTCCTTGATATATTTATTACCTGTTGCTGCAAAGACAAGGGAGCAAAAAAGAATAGATTTGTTCTGTGTGTTTCTGTAAACAAAGAAAATGACTCCTTGCAATACTAATCAAATAGCTGTTACAAGTAAATTCAACCTGCTGCGTTTTCATCTAATTTTATCCTTTCTGGCAGATGAGGGATGAGAGTTCAGTGTTGGGGTACTGAGGTCAATTAGAGCTGCATGTGTTTAGAGCCAAGCTTCCTCGCAGCTCCAGACAGCCAAGATAAGGCCTCGGCCTAGCTGATAATGATCAAAGGCCCATCAGGGTTAAATAGGTCGCTCCACAGGGTTTTACGTTTGGACGATAAAAACAGAACATCAAGGTTGAGGTTAAAGACATCTGAAACTGCCTCAATCACGACAGTTCAATGTGTTTCACTCACTGTTTAGATTTACAGGCTTTCGTTTCAGCATCCCAGTCTGTGAATACTGAAGACCACCTCCAGATGTGGACTGGCTGAGTTAATGACAGCACTGCATTAAAATGTAAATGAGGTCTTAGATTGTTTTTATTAGTAGTCTATACTTAAATAGTCTAGAAATCTTACAATATTTATATATGCAATATTAGAATAAATAAAAAATGTACACATGCAGGTTTTTGAAAATTTTGTTGAAGTTAGTTGGTCTGGATTTATTATTCCTGCTCATACATTGTAATCAGAGATGCTCACGTAATTTTACACAACAAATGCCCTCAAAAGACATTAACATTTCTCCTGCATGTACAAAACCAGTCATACTCCCGGATACAGCACAAACCAGAAGAGTGCACTCAGTGGAGAGCAGATCTCTGCCAGGCCTCTACACTCAACAACAAAAGAGCTAAATCTCACTCATCTGTTCCTCCTGTGATATATATTTTTTTTCCTACAATGACGATAGAATTATCTAATCATTTAGAAAACTCTTTAATGCCCGCGCTAACCTCTAACCTTCTTGGGCTTGACATCGAGATGTTTGTTTGCTGTGAGTGGATGAACGTGACTTTCCATCATCATTCAAGGGAAACAAATGGCAGCGAAGACGACAAAGCAGGGATTTATTCATCTCTTAAGTGCCAAACCTTATTGGATCATAACAACCTGGGGATGGAATTAATCTACAGACTCTCTGGTTTAAGATGAGACCATATATTGTCTATGGATGCAACGTCCCGAGCCACAACAAAGACCAAAATGTGGCCTGCAACAAACTAGGTATGCTTGTTTTAAGCATAGCTGGTCATCGGAAATGCCTTTTGCTAATTTGCTAATTTAATGCTGAATAAACGTGCCATGGTATTGGCACTACATCAAAGTCCTCTATTTATTCCACTGCTTACGTTTTCCTGTTGATTCCAATTAATGAAACCGCAAAACTGGCAGAAAACACATCGCTTACTATGCAATGGCTCATGTTTAAAACAGACCGTATTAGCATTATCAGCCAGAAAGATAGCAGAGTGAATCAGAGTCAAAGTGTCATATCTAATTTACTGATTTTACCAGCAATCGGATTAAAAAATAAAAATAATAATGATTACAATAATCGGATAAATGCTGAATACCAAATCTAATAATCGGCTAGGTCGATAACCAGTCGACCCCTTCAAGAAATCCCCTTGAATTCCATCTCGTCTGAGAAATTGGGAGAAACATTTGTTAGAAGAGCTATTTGCATTCATTCAGGACATAAACAGCCATTGTTTTATAGCAGTGTCACACAATATACACAGAAATTATGATAATCTAACTAATGAAGTGGGAACGCTTGCAATAAACCAGCTTATGGCAAAGTGGAGTCCAGGAAGCCATAAGGTTCCCAGGTTTTATTGTGTTTCTCCAGCTGTTTCATCTATGAGAAGGCCAATAAGCGATCCATCAGGAGAAAGTATGGCACTGACTGATGCATTCCTCACGCTCCTCTTCCCGCTGGCGACTCAAGATGCAATTTGTCTGTCATGAGTGTCACTGTGCTTTATGGACGTGTGTTGAAGACTGTAAGGATGGAAGTCTGGGCACAAGCTCAGACAGCAAGGCCCGACTGCTAAACGAGGGCCAATGACTGCTTTTAACCCCAGAGGGCTTTCTGAAGCTGTCATGGGAACGCCAAAAAAAAAAAGTATCCCACCAGGACTCAGCTCGATATGTCAGAGTTAAACGGAATAACTCGTCCCATTATAGAACTTTCAAACTTTGCAATTCAAATAGCTTCTTCGTAGAACTCAGAATTAATAGAGCTCAGCAGTTTGATGAAATCCATCCCAGAAAATATATTCCAGTACATATAGCTTAGAATGCAAAAATCCACAGGCCTCTGAAATTCACTGTATGCCGAAACATTACAAATACAACTGGATTTACATAGAGAAGCACACAGAGGGCAAACATGAAGAAATTAGTTGTTTTTGTTCCCTGTCGTTCTCTTGAACACAAATTGTTCATTGTCACTGAAGCATGAGGAACATTCTGGTGAATCAGATGGCCTTGCCGGATACCATGTAAATATGGTGTCCTGTACCTCAGTCTGGCCTGGGACCTTTATCATGTCATTCCCTCCTGCGCCCAATTGTTTTCCTCCGCTGTGATTTATCAAATTAATGGCCAAAAATAATGCATATATTTCTTTTAACCGTGCTGCTATTGTACTGACCACGAACAACCTCTCCCTGGAGTCGGCTTTTTTGTTCTGACTGCAGAATCCTGGATACACCAATGCTTTCAGAACAGAGCTCAACCAACAACTCTGATACGTACAATATGTGCCAGATAAGAGCTTATTCAAAAATATAAAACATGTATAGGCAAATATTCTGAAATTTTAAAGCCTGATTTAAAAGTCTACACTCCATAATTGATCCATTTTAGCCCTGGCACATTTTTGCCCGTTACACCTGTTTGCCTCACTAGTGACTCATTACTCTGATAAACAACATGCTAATGTGTTATTCTGCCATTACGCGAGACAGAACGCAGTTCCAGGTAGCACTTAAATACTTAGAAAAACTGTTGAATAATCTGCAGGCCTTACTCCAAGGCCATTGCTGGTTCATCTGGGTAAAAGCTAGAGGTCTGACAGATGTAGGTGTGCAGTGATATTGATATTTGTCACCCAGTTTAATGTATACATATATACATGTTACAGCGCAACCAAAAAAAAGTAGTTAATGTCAAGACTTCCACGTCTACACATCAGTGGCCCAAAAAGGTGACTTTTGTTTTTTGCCTAAAAATGTAGAGAATCGTGAATGCGCCCAGGCCTCTTCACTTTTTTCTATACGAGCTCTGTTTAACTGACACATAAAAGCCTGTCAGTGGCATTTGCGCAGCATTGCTAACAATTAGAATAATAATGGCTGTTTTGGCAGCTGCAAGTTATGGGGATGTTGAATTGTATTGTTATACTGACTGTTGTTTCTATAATTTTTTTAGAGCCATTTATATCAAAGAGGGTAGGCTGGATAAAAATGACACCAATGTACACCTAAATCAGATACTGTATTAATACACAGCAAAACCTTGAAATGAGTCTGTAAATCATTGCAAACAACTCAATGTTAAGTGCTCTGATCAAGGTCACTGCTACTATGAGGAGCAGCAGAGCATTATCAATTTATGACTAAAGTTATACTTGTCACTTCAATGTCATTCTCAAGATCAGATTCAGGCGCTTTTATGTGATCGCACCGCGTCTCATGTCAGGCCGCACCGTCACAATATTGATGTTTTTCAGTTCTATTCCAGGCTAAACTCAAGATGCTGCACTCAAAGCACAGAGGTGTGATAAAAAGGGGCCAGTATTTACCCGAGTCTGTACCAATGGAATGGTTCCAGATGTGTTTGGCTGTTCGTCCTCAGCAGTGCATGTCAACTGGTGCTCCAGTACCTCTTCCAGAGTGTTAAACTCCTGGTAGCAGGGGAAGCACATGTACACGGACGAACTCTCCATGGCTGCCAGGGGATTAGAAACCAAAAACATTTCATAAGAAACGCAGCAATGCAAAACAGATTAAGATAAAGGTGAAACAGTTCACAAAACTCAGCATGCTTAGAATATGAAAATAATATCACAACGTGAGCCTTATACAGATGTCTACCCACCAGTGCATTACATTGGAAGTTAGGTTGTGAACATTGCCCTCTCCTGATGAAAAGATGTGCCTGCATATATTATCAAGACAACAGCTTGGATACAAGTGCCAGGAGGCTAACTCTGGGGTTGCCAAGATGACTCACCATGCACGGAGCCTGAGCTAATTGTTATTTTGACCATGCAGGTTGCTGCTCAGGTAGAGACCTTGCCAAGTCTTTCTCTCCGTCTGCCATTTCATGGGCAGAGCTGACGTTTAGCTCCAACATCAATTAGATATGTGCTGTAATTGGACCCACTGGAAGTGCAGACTAGCTCATGCTGCTTCTGAATGTGACTATAATCAAAACAAAATCCTTCCCACTCACTGGATACCAGTCAGACCTCACACTGCACCAGCAAAGCGGTTCTTTGAAAACAGAACAAATCAAAGAGGCCCACTGAAAGACACACATTAATACCTCTGGAAGACATCAATGCAACACTGCTTGTAATGGACAATCTCAATTGGCAAACACGGTTATACTTTAGGGTGGCAATATTTCTGACCAAAACCAACACAGCTATGTCCGTCTGTCTCTCACTGCTTTCCAAGTCCGCCTATAACACTTGGCCCTGGGCACATTTGTTCCTACTGAATATGCAAATCTCAGTAACCTATATATTCATATATTATAGATATTAACATCCAAAAACAACAGGGCACTTAAGGATTTAGTGAAAGTCACTTGGAACAGGAGCAAAAGGTGTATTAGTTGGGAAATATTTTCAGCTGCAGATCTGATGATTCAGTGAGTATTGTCGTAGCAGGATTGTGCATGTAGGCTTCAACTTCAATGACCATATTTATTGTAATGAAGTAACTTGTGACTCGGTGCAACAGTGTGGCTCACTAATGTTTTTAAAAGTTTTTAAAGGCAATGAAAGTCTGTGACACAGAGCAATATGCTTTATCGGGTATTTGCTTCACAGGCAAGACTTATCAGGATCAATTCATTGCTGGTTTTGGTCTTTTTGAAGGGACGTGTTTATAGTAAGAAAAATACAGAGTATAATAGACTATTCTTGCATACTAACAATGCCCCACTGCCCCCTCCTGTTGGGATGATAGCCTGGCGAGGTCACGGCCTGTCTGCGTCCTTCTTATCAGCAGAAACTACACGCTGTGCCGGCACAGATGGTCAGATACAAACCACTGTAGCAAGACTGCTACACCTCAGTTTGGCAGTAGCCCTGCATATACTTTCACCCATTAACCTGCAAGCACTAGGACTAGTTTGTCTTTGCTGGTGACACATGTGGAATTAACATCTGTCTGAACGCCATGAATGTTATTCCATAACATGCATTATGGAAGCTGACCTATCGCTAGCCAAAACTTGAGCGTTTACTGAGGGCACATTGTCAGTCCGATGTTGAAACACAAGTGGACAGGGAGGGGAAATATATCAATTACTCAAAGTCCATGCTAGCACGACCGACAGCTAACCAAAGCTAACATTTAGCATTTCGCTAGCAAACTGTATTAACACTACCTCTGACCAGTACTGTGGTGTTAACATGCAACGATGGCCATTTTTCTAGCAACATGGCTAACGGCGTGGTAGCTAGCTCTCTTGCTAGCTCGGAAGCTAATAAAACAACCATCAGATCATTCCTTGATAGCGGTCGTCGAACTGAAGTTAGCTAGCGACTAAACCCCTTATACCACTTGGACCAGTGGTGCTTACTTTCTGGTACAAGGAGAAGAAGAAGAAAAGACCGAAGAAGGAGGGCGGGATATGCTTCTTCGGTGGTATAATGGCGGCGACAGACTAAAAGTTAATATTAGCTGTCTCCCCCCGTTGAAATCCTCCATACATAAATATCAGCGTGCAATATATCAATGAAAAAGTAACATTCGTCTAAAATAAGTAAAAGTATTTCAACATAACGTTAACTCACCGTCCTCTGACATTAACGTTGCCGGTCGACGAAATAGGACAACTTCAGTTTTTTCTGCATGTTAGAACGCTCGATATGATTGGATGTTTGGGTCTCTGAATACACCAATAGTGTTCGACTACACATAACACTGATGGAGTTTGTAGTCCAAAAGCGCGGCAGTATTGCAATAGGGTCGAAAATCCTGACAGGCAGTAGTCGTAGAATTTTGAGATACTTTACTTGAGTATTTCCATTTTCTGTTCTGCTCTGTACTTACATTACATTTCAGAGGGAAATATCGCACTTCTGACCTCACTGCATTTATCTGACATTTGTAGTAAATAGTTACTTCACAGATCATTTAGTGAAGGTAATTCACTCACAGTAATTCACTTCATATGACATTTCTCCACATGTTTGGTGAGTCTAAAAGAAAGATCCTCATGGGCTGCCACAATAACCATTTGAGAGGACCACATCCTGGCTGGTGACAGGATGATCACCTATCCTTCTGTGACAATGAGCTTCCGCCCCAGCATACAGGATGTCTGGGCGCAGTCCGCTTGCGCTGCAGGGAGGGAGAGGATTACCCAGAACAAACAGGCTTGGGCTGAATGGGATGTCATGTATGGCTGACCAGAATGTTTGTACAACTGAACGGGACGACAACATACCAATGCTTCTCCCACACCTCCAGTAATTCAGGCTGTCCCTTTAATTTTGTGTAACCAAAGTTTAGGGGAACCAATATATCCTGTTCATTATTTTAAACTGCACTAATCTTGTTTTAAGTTCCTGTAATGTTCTTTGAATGTTCTCCCTCTGTGAATGAAAGGTTGAGATCAGTCAGTCAGGAAATGTTTAAGCAACAGGGAATAATATTTTGAGGCCTCATGACCTATATGAATATAATTCAGTGGTGAAACCTTCATTATCGTTGCTCACAAACAATGTGCGTGTGGTATTGACGCATTTGTTTACACACTGCACAGTGTATATAGCTAGAAAAGGGGCATGTCGTAGTATGTTAGGCCTATTCTTATAATGTTCAACATGTTATGCCACGCAGACTGTTTTATAAGACAACACATATGCATACAGCACTCTGAGTACCACTTCTGTTTCAGTTTCTGATAAGCCGCATTGTTTACCATGACATAGAACTGCAATATGAGCTTTATTACTGCAGCTCCCTAAGGATTAATTGCTGACTTTTTCACATCATTCATACAGTGACAGCAATAAGTGTCTCATATGATTTCAACGGCACTTGAGTACCCACAAAGGTTTATTAAATGTACACTTTATAGCCTTACACATCAGATTTACCCTCCTTAAAGTGAGTACAGCCAGCTGCATCAAGCATTATATACAGAGGTCAATGAAAGTATTGACTAGCCCACTCCACTCATTTCCCAGAATTACAGTGACCTGATGTGCCCCATTGGCTGATTGGGAAGATGAACAGCTCCTCCAGACTGCTTAACCTGACTGCAAATGGTATTAAAGAGCCAGCCGGGCATTCAGCCAGAGGGTCCGGGGCCACTCTCCACAGAAACTGTACAATCTACTCAACACATCATGTAATAACATCATTCAACCTTGACATATCGTATCGCCACGATGACAACTTCGCATGCATGCCTTTTGTGGAGGGCTAAGGTTCAGCAGCTGCTGATTGCTCAGCATCCCTACACATGCTTCATCTTTTTCTTCTTCTACTTGTTGTGTTGCTGTGGGTGTAGCTGATGTTTCACTCCAGTGGTAATACTTTAATAAGAATGTACGCTCAATACATCTAATATACCTGTGGTGATGAGTCCCAATTAAATGTACTTTGGGGGGAGTTTTCTTTCATAATTTTATGTATTTTTGGTTGAAATTCAATGTCAGTTAATTTATGTCTTCTTGTACCCAGCAAGTTAACAAAACAGATAAATAGTTGGCAACATCAGTTTGTTTATCTCAACTATTGGATGAATTGCCAAGAAGTGTTGAACATTCACCATTCCCCGAGAATGAATCCTCCTAACTTTGATGATCCTCTGATTTTCCTGTTGCACCAACATCAGGTTAAACTTTTAATTTGTCTGATACTTTTCATAGTTTAGGGCCAAATATCAGCTAAACTAATGACAGCAGTCTCAGCTGTGCTTTGTGTTAAGTGCTAATTAGCAGGTGCTAACACAATTTAAACTAAGATGGTGATCTTGGTAAACATTATATCTGCTAAACATTAGCGTGTTGGCTTTGTAATTGCTAGCACATTAGTATGTTGATGTTAGCATTTAGTTCAAAGCACCACTATAGCTCAAGAGGAATATTTCTGGAGATTATGAGGCTAGAATTCAGCTTTATGAGTTTTATGCCTCATATCCAAAAAAAAAAAAAAGCCCTCTGATATTTGAATATAAGCCAGGCTCTTTTTGCACCTTGGAAAGACTTTTTCACCATCTTCTGTGAGCAAACATTTCTGGATTGACATTCACATCTTCCCACATCTTCCACCTAATATATCAGACTCTGGTTACTCTCACTCATACTCCAAAGTGGAAAGACACCAAACCCTCCTACACCATGTTTATGATTGATTTTATAAATTATTTTAAATCCCTTAAATACACAAACAACCCAAACAAACAGATAAGCAAAGCGACTTACAAAATGATTCAGCCTTTGTCTCAGTATTTATTATTTTAAATGGGATTAAATAGCTGCTCTGGATGACACTATGATGGTTTGTCAAATTATTCCTAAATTCACATCAGGATGGCAATATTGTGCTAATATATTAGCCGCTGTGTACTTGTCTTTCTTTCCTTCCTTTTTGCTCACATACTGGTATTGTTTTGTAATGTATGCTATATATTCTGTGTCCCTAACTTGAAATGTATATAATTATGCTAATAAAGACATTTATTGTGCCATGAATGTAAACATGTCAGTTAAACTGCACATGATGGATAGACAATGTTCAACAGAAACCAACCAGAATGATTAAAAGTACTTGTATCAAAGTTTAGTTAGTTTAGTTAGAAAACACAAGGCACAATGAAATCCTTCACAAATAAACAAAAGTCAAGCCCCCTGGGATTTCTTCTGCCTACAGAAATAAACTGCCCCGTCAAAGTTTTCTAAATGGAGCTATTGCATTAATATTTTGTAAACTAAAATCTTTCTTAAAAAATTATCGCACAATGATGCAAAATGTTAAGACCTTAAGTTCATGTTTATGAATGAAGACCAAGGCCTGGGCCAGGCCATACAAGGACAAAGTATTAATTTATGTGAGGTGAACCTGAGGGACAGCCCTAAAGTTAAGCAAGAAATTTTAGTCATGCAGCGGGCAGCAAAGGTTCCGCCAGAGTCTATAAATATTTTCAACTGAACAAGGAGAAAGACAAAAGAAAGAAGTTCATGGACGCCCTGAGACTTCATTAAATCCTGCTCTCCTTTTGTCAACGGCAGATTCTCGTCTGAATGAAACATTTGAGTCGCTCTGAGAGACAGTTGTGTCGGAGAGACTTCCCAGGTCCTTGTTCAGCAGCCATGAAGTTATTCAACCGTGTTTGAGATGAAGGGCCTTGAAGTCATGGAGCCAAATGAGATCCGAATTGAACGTGATGCTCAGTTATCTTGAAACTAAAGTGAGACCATGTTAAAAAAAAAAGTGAGATAGTAGATAAAAGTCACTGAAATGCACCAGCATTACAAAACACTGCAAACACCGGCGTGTTAAGTGTCCATGAACCAGCCCCCCTTCTGTTCACACGTCTCATATAATCAAACGGTGGGAGTGCAAGATTTCATCAGTCAAGGTCAAAAACATTTTCACTGACATTTGCAACAGCATGGTTCCCATAACAACCGTTGTGATTTCGTCACTCTCCAAATGGTCCGTTTCAGAGTCTGATCCACCCGAGTCCACTGCGGATCATAAGAGAGCTTCATTTCACTAATCCCTCAGTGAAAAAGGTTTGACTGGAAGCTAAAGTCAATCCTATGACGAACACCTGATAAAAGTTTATAAGGTTCTGTGCATTCAGACAGCAAACTGCATTCAGTGACTGCTGCCTTATATCCAGCACATATGCTTATTAACATTTGTTGTAATGGAAATGGAAGATTTGCACATCATTAAAATAAGCCTAGAAACTGAGCAGTACCCAGCAGAAAAACAGCACTTCTTCAAGAAAAAAAAAAAAAGATTTGTTAAAGCTCACACCTCAGCTCAACACTCTCAGCGTTCGTTCTTTCCCTCATTGCTCTTTGTGGTGATGTAACACTGAAAGCAGACTGCATCCTGAGTTACCAGCGGGAAGAGACTCCACCTCATCCTCTGATGGATGAGCTCAGCTCTGTCAGCCATAATCATACAAGAAAATCTCAAGGCCTCTTCTCAGCTCAGCATCACCTGTTTTATTACATGCACCTTCACTTCCTTGGCATGTTTCCTTTCCACTGCCTGCTGCAGAGGTGGATTAAGTACTTAAATCCTTCTCTTAGTAGTACTACTAAATGTAATTCATCAATATCAAAAGTAAAAGTACTCACTGTGTAGCAGAAAGGTCCATGCCAGTGTTATATCAATATGTATTTTATTATGATTACCAATGCATATTAACAGAATTTTTAGGCCATATCTGGTTGAGATGGAACTAATTAAAATTGGTCTGGTTTTTCTGTGTAGTTTCATTTACCATTATAGTTTAAAAGACCCTTAAAGGTTTTCAAACTCATAACCTGAAAGCAACTAGAGCAAGTCAAATAATTGCAGTGAAGAAAAAAGTACACTAAGAACAGCCCTTGAATATTTAGACTTTCTTACTTTGTACTGGTATCCAGATGAACCGGTTTGGAGGCCCTGGGGCAAAAGGCAGCTGCTTTGCCCCTAGTGAACTCCATCCTCTTTACATTTTTGCAGTTGCAACAGTGACATTGTTGGTTACCATGTATCAACAGCCACAACGAACAGATAATGAGGTTATTATCATTATTGTCCCTGAAATTCCATCTTGGTGATACCTGATCACGATACTTGAGCGCAGAAATGCCATGTGGTCATTTATCTGAACACATTCATCCAGGAAGGTGCTACATAAAACCACACAATGGAAACAATGAACGTAAAATAAGATTTTGATGTAGGGGCCCCTATTGAAGACAAGTCCTCCAGATCAGGCTGCAAAGCCCCACTTAAGCCCCCTTTCCTATCAGTTAATATTGTTTTTTTAGTGCATCGTCCCATGCAAATTCCCAGTTAAATTAGGTCAGACCTGCAGCTGTGGGACAGTTATTCACTTTACCTAATTGGTCATCCAGCTTTGTGTTGCACAGGACTTCAAGTAGCACTGTTTTACTTCATATTACTGATGTCACACAGGACAAGCAAGTAATAAATAAACATGCTGTATATCCTCACTCTGATCATGTAAAAATGGATCAATTATTCAGATAAAACTCAATCATGAATGTGAGACAGGAACAGTTTCATCACTTTATTAATGAGTTTAATTATTTATACCAACAAACAAAAACTGTCTCTCTCCCTCCATCCCTCTCTTCATCATCTCCTTTATCCAACCGTTCTGTTTCCAACCGTCACATTTTACCCTCAGACAAGGGTGATAAAAGAGCAGGGTAACAGCAAATTAAAAACTAAATGTGACAGATTGAAGGATGGAAAAAAAAACAAAACATTAAAATAGCACATTGAGTCAGCTCTTCATTTAGGGAAGAGTCAGGAGTACTGAGAAAAATGTCCATGGTCTGCCAGCACACATACAGACACACATACATTCCCTGCAGCTGTGCTCAAGAAACTAATCAAGTATCTGTGGAGCAGACACACTGTACTAACAGGTCGAACCTGTTACACTCAGACGACACACAGTCAGCAAAAACAGGAAACGGTCAGACACAGGAGATGATACATGTCAATGGACAAATTCATTATTTCCCCTTTCCTCCACACACACGCGCGCACGAGTGTACACACACACTCAGACACATACACACACACACACACACACACACACACACAGAGTGATCCGTAACTCCCTCCCAACACCACAACCCCGTAGATCCAGAAGCTTGTAACATTCCCTTCACATTGAAGTTAAATGGAAAACTGGAGTTCCACCTGTTGGCGAGCATGTGCACCTGCATACATACAAGACCACAGAGTGGAGAACACACACCGATGTCTGGATTTGAGTACAGCGTCTTGGATGCAACTTCACTTCGCATGTGAAATTGCTGGACTTAAATTTGGAAGAGGGAAAAAAAAAGAGAAAACTATAATCCCTCAATTTTACCACCCCAGTGGAAAAGAAAAGATCCCCCATTCCCTGCCAAAAAAACACAATACAATAAATAAAACATGTATGACAACATTTATGGGGGAAAGAGAAAGTAGTGAAGAGAGAAATGGAGGGAGAGAGAATAAAAATGAAACATTTTGTTCTGTTTTTCCCCTCCTGAAAAGGGACTGAAATGAAATCGTATTTACAAACTGCGACTGAGGATAAACAGTCCGGCCGCTGCTGCACCGGTCTACTAGAGAAAAAAAAATTACAAGAACAACAATATAATAACAATAATAACAAAAATAACAAAATAAAATAAAAGGTACTTGATATTTACAGTTTAGCAGTGAAAAAAGGAGGAAAGAGGGAAGCAGAAGGCAGAGGGATGAGGACAAAAAGGAATGGAAGGGAAGGCTCCAAAAGCTGTTCGGTTTCAGGGGTTTGAGCATCATTTCTGGTCAGATTATTACTGAGATTAGTGGAAGCAATATAGTGTGGTCATCACGGGCTGAGCATGCGCTTTTGAGCGATGGAGGAAAGAAAACTAGACCATGCCGACAGTCAACTGTCGTAAATCATTAAAATCAGTTCCTGCCACCATCACAGGACAAGAAGAACATGGTATGAGCGCCACAGGCAGGCTGTTAGGCGAGGGGCAAAGAGGGATCGACAGTCTCTCTCAAACCAAACCAAATGTGTTCAGTCTTACCCCTGCACAACTGTGAGTACGAGCTGAAAGGACGATGAGGAGCCTGGTGAGCAGTGGAAGCGGCCAGTAGCCTCTCTGTGCCCTCTGCATTCTTAAACATTATCAAGCTGATATGAAAATTAACACCGTAAAGTGACAATTAATGAGGTGACCATTTACCCCACAGTGCTGGGCAACTGTGTTTATGAGAGACATTGAGGCTTCTGTATCAGATGCAGCTGGAGCCCATCACCGATGGCTCCTTGTGTGTAAAGTTATGTTAACAGCTGGACAGTACACATAACTGGCCCCTTTGTTTTCCCTCTCCTCCCTCTGAAGATGTGCAATATTCACTTGAGAATTAACGTGAAACACTTGGTTTCCAGCTTAACCGAAGAAAACATGAGCTTATACTGAAGAAACTGAAGATGTGCACTCTGCTCGTATAAAGCTCCCTCTCATTCACATAAAAGGCAGTTGAGGAGCAAATAGTCAAAAAGAAACTGTAAAGACAGGCTGTGGTGCCCCCCTTTGTAATAAAATTTAAAACCACCTCTCATCTAAAACCACATGGACAACATTAGCCAATATGTTCTGTCTGGTATCAGACTAGGAGATTTTAAAAAACCCTCAGCTTTGTTCACATTGGGCTGAGTGAACTGACAATACTCGAGTAGAGTTCAGGGTAGAAAGTAACACAAGCCACTAATGTATACAGTGGGTTGTATGATCAAACACTGTACAGTACATGCCATTTTTGACCTTACTAAGGATGATTGTCAATATTAGTCCGGCCGTACACATGGCCCTCTTTCTCAACTCTACAGCCAATCAGGACTCCTTTCGATGGCACCACGGCCACACATAAAATTAGCAAATGCAAATAAAATGAACATAAAAAGGGATAAAAGTCAACTGTAGATTATAATACAGAAACTCAATATAACATGTACAACCCCCCTCTCCATCTCATCTCCCAAACATCCTACCCAACCAATGTAAAGTTTCTTTATTCTAGCAGGCCAGAGAAGGGCCACCATGGACTTAGAACTGCAGCTTATATCAAGCTCAAGCACGGCTACTAAAATGTCTTTAAAACAACACCCTCCTGAAGATAGGAGCCAAAGAAATCGCTTTCTATTGGAAATGGTTAAAATTCAGGGAAAATAGCAATGCTGAGTGTTTCTGTGGGTGTGTGTAGTTATTTCTTTTATGTCTTAGGGGTTTGGAGCCGGGAGGAAGGTTGAGAGGGAGAAGAGCAGGGGAGAGAAAAGGAAAATGGGGAAGATAAAAAGAAAGGATGACAGAGGGATGGATGCTCAGGTGCTGTTGTTGATGGATCCAGGTGCTGAGCTGGGCTGGGCGGAACTGTCTGACACACTGCCCTCTGCAGGGGGAGAGAGGGAGCGCACAAAGGTCATCTTACAGAAAGAACTCACTTTTTGTTAGACAATTCAGTGCAGATATATCAATGAAGGGACTGTAAAGCATCTAAAAGTAAAAGTATGTCCTTAAAGTAACATTTAGTATTTGGTATTTAGTGTGGTTATAATGTACTGATAGTTGAGTATCATTGGATGATCTAAACAAAGTGTTGCTCCAAGGATATAGAGTTAAATATGCATCCCTCAGTACGGCCTCTCAATGAAAAAGAAAGCATCAAAAAGGGAACATATGTTGTAATACATACCATGTGAGGCAGGCGATGTCTGTGCACGAGCGTGAGGAGGAATGAGTGTGGAGTTCAACTGGGGCTGGATAGACAGCTCTGAGAGAGCAGGAGAAAAGGCAAATTGTTAAACAGAGGTTTGATTACACATAAAACAGTTAAGGTGCAATAACATCACAACCAACCATGAGCATCTAAGGGAAGGTCATGACAGGGGGAAAAACAAACTGACCAACGGGACTGAAGTTGAAGAGGAGCGGCAGTTCTCGTCCGCTGGGCAGGCGAGTGTTGGGCTGGCGCAGCTCATCGAAGAAGGCGTGTGCACATGCCTCCAGGGGAGACAGCCTGGTCACCGGCGTGTATTCCAGCAGTCGAGAGCAGAGGGCGATGGCCTCTGGTGGGGTACGAGGCTTAAACACCTGACAGGAGGAAAGAAATTCGGAAGATTTAGGGTTCTGTATTAACGTACTCTGGAGAGGAATTAGGGTTTGTGTAAATCCAAGACTGAAGGTGCTCTCTGGCTAGGGGTGGGTGACATGGACCTAAAATGACATCATGATATTTCTGCGATAAGTTGCAGCCCCGTCCATTTTTGGGGGAAAGATTTTAACACGATGGCAGCAGCAAATAGAGGGACAACAGTGCAACTTTTACAACTTGCTGCCACAGTTTGCTGTGTGACCATGTCAGCAACAGAAACTACACTGAGGAAAATGATGAGAGCTGATTTTACGGTATCTGAGCTCCCTAAATTATAAACCTCCTCACCAGCAGAGATGAACAGACAAATCAATAAAGAAATAAGAGACAACTTCAGCTTCAAAGCCTGATTATCTGGTTGGGTTGTTTATGATACTAGTTAGCAAAAAAACTTGCTATATTAATTGTGTCATATAGTTCCCGATTTCCACTATTTCAAAGCTTCAACTCACTCAATTTAGCTGTTTGGTGAGCTTACACCAAGCAGATGGCAGTAGCCTTCAGTGTAGCCTACAGGCAGGTACAGCCGTTAGTTGGAAGCCAGGGTGGCAGAGCTGCAACTGATTCCAAATATTGAAAACTGACATTGCCGGGGACAGAAACAGCCCCTCTCTGTCTGAAAGCACTTTTACTCTTCAGAAAAAACAGAATTGTTAGGTTCCAATCAAGTGTCGACTACTGTCTAAAATGAAAACACACAAGTTGAAGTGCTGTACATGTGGATGTAATGTCATTTCCTCTGGCATTTCCTTATCTCATAAAGGCAAAGAAATCTTTCAGGGAAATGTAAACACTAAAACTATACACTGCTCTTCAGGTAAATGTTATCCAGGATTAATATTCTGCAGTAGTGGGAACATACCTTTGTCCAAGGGTGCGCCTTGATCTGTGGGAATTTGAACTCTGTGTAGTTTGGGTTCATCTCCCGGATCTGCTCCCTTGTTGGTGTCCCCAGGACCTGACAAACAATGATGAAAAGTTAAAATTCATTCATATTAATGATAGGTCCTGCATGCCTGCACACAAAGTGTGGAGGAGGGATTGTCAGTGTAGACGACAACACAAGTATCCTTTGTTGTATGAAGTGTATAGCCTGCATTGTCCTTCTGAGTGTACTGCTCTCCATTTAACAAAACCTGTACTTAGATACCATATTGAAATCCATGTGTACACACACATCGACTGGTGAGGTAGCATATGTATGCAGCATAAACTTTCTTTTTCCTTAGTTCTTACAAACTCACAGCAGCTTCTTGACAGCCAAAGCCTGAACTGACAGTACTTTCAATTCTAAACTTTACACCATGTCTCTTTTCATCTTGCAGCCTGCCATCATTTGGCTTTCGGCCACTGTTTGCAGTCCCCCCGCTGTACCTTGATGATCTCTACTAGCTGGTCCACACCACTGTCCCCAGGGAAGATGGGCTGGCCCAGCAGCAGCTCAGCCAGCACACAGCCGGCTGACCAGATGTCAATGTTGGACGTGTAGTCGGTGGCACCAAAGATGAGCTCCGGGGCACGATAGTACCGCGAGCAGATATAGGACACATTTGGCTCCCCCCGAACTAGCTGCTTTGCACTGGAACATGGTAGAGGCGAGATGAAGCAGAAAAAGACAGTTTAGGAGGTGCATGCCAGTCAATGTGAAACTTCATTTCTCAGTGTGTTTGTTGTCACAAAACAGCAAGTAAGCCACCAAGACAAAGAGGTAAGAAGACATATGACAGATCAACCGGGAAAGTCAAGACTGAGGACGAGATGGCTACAGACACAGACAGCCAACTAAACATGCACGCTGAGACGCAGACAGTCACAACTATGGAAAGAATGATGAAGACAGACAGAAACGCCCTGAGGCAGCCTCTGGTACTAACCTGCCAAAGTCACAGAGTTTGAGGATGGCCGTCTCTGGGTCCACCAGGAGGTTCTGGGGCTTGATGTCTCTGTGACACACGCCCTGGGAATGGATATAAGCCAGACTGCGGAACAGCTGGTACATGTACACCTGAGGGGGGACAGAGACGGTCGACATGATGCCCAACAGTGTTTAACAACTGAGACACAAACATACACATAATCCAAGAAGCAACAGACTTGCAAGAGGCAAAGCAAAACAGCATTTGAGGACATCCAAGTTCACTGTCGTCATGTCTTTTCCCTCTTCTCATGTTTGGTCAGGTGATTCATGACTCATGGGCGGTGCCCTACCTCCAATCAGGGTTTCCACAAGGTAAGCAAAGAATGCATTTTAATACCTGTTTCATGATCATACCAGCTGAAGTCTGACAGTGTGATGGAAAACTACTGGGGACAACATAGCTTAGATTATCACATTTTTTCAGTGCTTCCCAGCAGTAAAGAACTACTAAATTAATGCGAGTTCATTCATGTTCTTGCTAAAAATCGACATTTGCTCATTATGAGACAACGAGCTTCCTACTGTAGCTAGCAATGATGAAAGGGTTGCTACGGGTCTGATGGTGCTGCCTGTCACTCCACAAAAAGGGACTGAACAGAATCACATGATAGCCTGCAGTCAGGTACAAAAACATTTTGTAACTAACATAAATGACAACAGCAGCAAGAGAAAATATTTTAAACCTGTAAATTACATTTAAGAATTACATTCCGAGCACAGAAGCACATGCATGTCTGTACAGATTTTAATTATGTGTAAGTCACTTCTACATGTGCCCTAATTTTGTTTTTGGGTACACCAGAAGCAGCTGTGTGGTGCCTGATGCAGCCTGCATTGGTGTGTTTCTACAACTAAACAGACATATGGGTGAAAAATTATCCTAATCCAACCCCTGTATGCACATCCTGGGTCAATAATGTCATTGCTCACACAGTTAAGTCTGCACCCATTTAATGTGCCTGTGCAATGCAAACAGTAAGCATCTTAATATGACAAATCGCTGTCATCAACACCATTATCATCACTATTGCCCCCATGATGAAGTGACAGCAGGCTGGCCACAGATTACAAAATGATTATGAACAAGATGACTGAGAGATGATGGGTAAAAGGGGGGGGGGGGGGGAGGAGAGGGGTGAGGAGGAGGGAAATGATGAGAGACATAACATAAAACATGAGATCCAGGGGACAGGGAGGAAGATGCTGTGTGCTGTGATAGAAGTGTGTCGCTGGAGGATGGAGGGATGACAGAGGAGAGAGAAAGATTGTGTGTGAGAGAGAGATCAGCATGCATCGCAAAGCCGCAGGGGAGCAGCAGGCTGAGGTAGGGAAATGGGCCATGAGACAGCTATAATGTCCTCTCAGCTGCTACAGACGCTGTACACACGCACGTACAAACACACACACACATACACACGCTGTAAAATGAGCACCCTTTTAGACAGGGAACCAAGTGTATTGCAAACAGATTTATTCCCATGGGACCATCTTTCCCTTTCTGCTTTCATAATCCTTAAACAGTGAGCTGTCTGTGAAAAACAAACAGGAAAACACTTGGCTGTTTATTACATCCACATGCAATTACTGAGCAACTATCAGTTTCCACTGAGTTTCTTTAAAAAGTGCTCAACAAGAGACAAAACTCAGTTCAAGAGACTGGGATGAAATATGCAAATCTCATCCCTTTTATCATTCGACACAATGGCCTAGCATGGAAACCAGTGACTAAAAATCGCAAAAGTACAAATCATCTCATCTTTTCCGGATAAGAGTTTACAGCAGTACACTTCAAACCTCAAGCACACCGAGAGCACAGATCTCACACCTTGTAAAGTAGCAGCCTTTCTAACAGATCAAACTGGATTTGCTTATCTTCTGTACCGTTTCTACAAAACAGCGCGTGCAAGCAACGTTGTTTGGCGTTCGGTAAGTCAGGGCTTCCCAAAAACAAACGAATGCGGCATCGTAACACATCAACTGAATTTCCATTCATGGCATTTTTGACATAAACAGACAGGGGTGAAAACATGACCTCTGTGAGCATTGTGAACACACGTTTGTTTGCAGCCAGAAAGACCACACAGTTTCTTTTCTTATAAGATTAAAACAGCAATTTTCATTTACAATACATAAGAAAAAGAGGTATGAATGTCATATGTGAAAAACTGACTTGAATGAACTTTTTTATGCCTATGGTGGCATACTGCAAGCAGTTTGGGAAAAAGACCCAGGAGCACACCCAGATCTGTGTGTGTTTGTGTGTGTGTGTGTGTGTGTGTGTGTGTGTGTGTGTGTGTGTGTGTGTGCGCGCGCACGTGCGTTGGGTCTACCCACCTTAACATAGATGATGGGGATGGTGGTCTTGGCCTTGTTGAAGTGCCGAGCCACCCTGTACACTGTCTCAGGGACAAAGTCCAGCACCAGATTCAAATACACCTCATCTTTCTGGAAAGGAGGGGAAAAAAGGAAAAAGGACTGTTTAATTAGAGGTGGCAAGTAAAATATAAATAGCTTAAATCCGATGTTACGAGTACGTATAAACAAACCAATCTAATCTAATATGTTGGAGTATACATGGTGAGTAAGTAAACAAAACCGAATTATTGTGATTGTATGCTATGCTATATGATTTAAGAAATCTTTTAGAACAATGACAGAAATTAAAAATTTATCTTAAGCCTTTTACATTTATTGTCATTACTGAATATTTGCTGTAAACGACAACTAAATACAGGAGTAAACACAATTGATTAACCTGTGAGAGTAAATAGAGCTAAAATACAATGGAGTGTAAACAATGTTTGACTCAAATACAGGGGAGGACATTCAGACTCATTGACTCCAATCTAACACTTACTTCATAAACTATAAAGTCTTTCATTACAAAATATGAGACATTAATTTTTACTCTTCACTGCAGCTGAGTTATAACACAATACTTGTGTGCAGATTCTATTCCCATGGGAATACTGTGCTATGTATGCAGTGCTACATTTGGCATAAAATGCAGTGTGTGCCATTGAACATGGCTTACATGTAAAACCACATCTTGATGTGAGGAATCCAAGGACACAATAATTTTGTTTCTATAGCATACAGTTCAGAGGTTATGAGTTTACTTACTCACAACTTGAGTTGTGAGTGATGCTGAACCTATCTGATAAGTTTGGCTGATATAGCTCTCGTTTTCTCAGATGCAGACACATTCAGAGCAAAAGCAAAACCTCTATAATTATCTGAGCAATTCAGCTTAAGTGCCAGGACCCTTAAAACGTAATGTAATGAGTGTGAAATTAATGTACCATAAAGACCAACATCAACTTGTCTAAAACACGTCAGTGAATCATCGTTCATGCATGCACCATTAAATGGTGGGTGTGGAGGGAGAGCGCACCATCTAGAAACTTGATTCCTTCAACATAAAACATCACGTCAGTGCATACACACCTTCTCTCCACTGGAGTAGAAGAAATAACGTAGCCTCACAATGTTGCAGTGGTCCAATTTCCTCATAATTTGCAGCTCTCTATTCTGCAATGGAGAAAGCAAAAAGGAAGGGAAATGGAATGAAATGCATTGTGAGCTCTGCAAAAACATGAATTGCATTGCAAATTGGCACAAGTTAGGACAATTACTGAAGAACAGCATGTTCTAATCCACAGAGTGAAAGAGCAATGCTTTAAAAAAAAAAAAAAAAAACACATCAAGTCATTTGCTTCTACCAAAGGCCACCACAAGCTTCTTTGTAGATGTTAAGTTCCTATTTAAAGCTTTTTGCTTCACTGTAATTATCTGACCGAGTAAGACTGTCTAAGCATACCTTAAACCTCTTGTCTTGGAGAACTTTCTTAATTGCCACCATCTCCTGGCTGTCGATGAGACGAGCCTGGTAGACCACTCCAAAGGAGCCATTTCCTATAACCTTTATGTCTGTGTAAGACACTTCCTGTGGGCGATCAGGGCCCTGGCCGGGTGTGGCGACCACCGTCGTCACTTTGCTACTGTCTCCTGTGGATGAGAGCACAAACACACCTTGTCAGAGAGATCCTGAAATGAACTTCTCCTTGTCAAGACTCAACACCAATGTTACATATCAAATGTTCAAATAATTTAAACATACAAACATACTGTAATGAAATCTTAGCAAGCATTAAAACATCCTTTTATTTCAGTGTCAACAGTGACATAGCCCCCTCCAGTTCAGCTTTTAAACCAGTGTCCCTAAAAGAGAGAGACATTAAACATCAATGAGCACTCACTCCTTCTCTAAATGGTTGTGACCTATGTGGTGCCTCCCCAGACACGCTGCACTAGCTAATGAGCTCCTGATACTTCCCACAACACTTTCTTGCTGCTCCCCTGGGTGAAACCAGACGTAAACTCCTTTCATACTGGAGACACGCACATGATGCAGGTCTACTGCATCTACAGTTGTTGTTGAAGTGCCTAGAGCAGGGCAGCTCAACCCATGTTTAACCCAGTTAAACCCAGTAGACATACCCCTGGAATGAATCCATGTCATCCCTGTGTAAGAGCCAGTTAAGCACATAGCTGTATTTGGTATAGTTTTGATGATTTCCTCATGTTACAGATGTTCTGTTGTCTGAAGTCCATACAACATATATCCATTTTGAATAGTGTGTTATAAGTGACCCAGGCTACAGTCCTGTGTATATTTACTATTATGCTTACTTTTTGAGCTAAAATGCAGGTACACATACTTTAATTATTTGCGACAGGTTACTGTGCTGTATGGAAAGTTTCAGTGCGCAGGGATACAGATGTTTAGGTACAGTGCGATGCGAGTCAAATGTAGACAAGTCTGCCAAACTTCAGATCGAAATAAGCTTTTGACCTCGCCGAAGCGTGTTATATAGAGCAACATCGTGTCAGTGGGAACAGGACATCAAGTCCAGGTGGAGATGTAACTTGTAGATAACAATCACTTGTTACGCTGTGATCGAAACCTTCAAACAAACCCTCATTTGATATTTTCCCTACCTCCAGAACTTTTAAGTACAGTACACTTGGTAAAATTTACAACAAAGATGCTTTGCTGATGAAGTGGCCTTAGAAACAGGACTATAGTACAATGGCTACTACACCCAGATCACATTATGTCCAGCTAAGAGGACAAGTGAGGGCACTAACACTTATATTATAAAGAGTTTTACAGGAAGGAAGGAGTACAGTCAGGCTGCCAGTAACCATCAGGCTCATATTTGACCTTGTGGAAAAGAGGCAAAGTGAGATGATCACCATCTACCAGTAACTGACAGCTCTCGTTAGGGTCAAGTAGCTGCTCTGTGTTTTAGGCCCGTGCACGTGTTGGGCCAAGACTGATTTGACAAATCAGCACCAGAAGCAATGACAGTGAGAGGGTAAGAACAGCAGAGAAGAGGCCCATTGCCAAAAGGCTTGTCAGAGCCTGTGATGAAATTGCGTGGACAGTAGCACACCCAGAAGTGCTACCATTTCCTGGGCTTGCTCACTTCGCCTGTCTCAACAGGACCCCTCCTGATCTCTAGTAGGTCTCCGAGTCTCAAAATGGAGTCAGACAATAAAACATTTTGGTCTCTGCCATTAACTGATGAAAAACCAAGACAGTTGATTCGGCTTAATCGCCTGCTATTTCTGTCTGTATGAATACATTTGTTTTGACCAATGATTGAAAAATTACAAATCAGATTACCATCTCCAGTTGATTTTTGATGACAAATGACAACCGTGTATACTTTTCCCATTTCTCCAGGGAACACTTTTTTAAGCTTAGCAGTAAACAGCAGCTGATAGCATATCCACATGATTGGCCTAGATCTGATCTTTACCTCCAGGTCAGCAGAAAAATTTTCATCTTTTGAGATCAGTCCTTGTGTGGTTCCTCCACATTCCTGTGTTCAAGCTACACAATACACTGGTCCTCTGTGTTTCCTTTTAGCATCACTTTCCCACTCTTTTTAAACAAGTCAGAGGGGAGCACATTAAATATGGAGCAGCTGTGGCATGATAGTCCCTTGAATAATGAATGCAAAAATGAGCACTCTGCCCAGCTGTCAGGGAACAGCTTTGGTTTCTGATACGTCAATGAAAGCCTGATGAGTAAGAGAAAAGGGATGTGCAGAGTGGCTTTTATCACACCCACACAAATCAGCAATTATAGCCTGAGGCTTGTTTTTAAGTGTAAAACTTAGCAACACTTAACTTGAGAAAATGATCAGCAATTGCATGATAAACTACAAGAAGCATTAGCGGTCTATAGGAATTACAGCAGCACCTTGCCTGATATTCTATAATGATGGATTTACACTGGGTGTGGCTTGGATAAATCACTCCTAAGTATTGCTGCCTCCACACAGGATGAAGCTTCAATTGACCATACACAAATCAGGATCACATAATATGCATTATGAAAGCAACTATCAATGGTTCTTACATTTGCTGATCAGGAAACTACATAAGTTTATGTTCTTTTTTTAATGCCACAGACTCAAGATGGTGCAATGCGCAGATCCGACTTTTCTCTCTACCAATTCCAATACCTCAACTCAGGGTATCCATCAATGTCAAGTGCTGATCCAATATGGTGCTCTCCTATATTTCTCCTAAACTCTTTGGAAATTTGTATCTATAATCACACAATGTGTGAAACTTTCACTTTTTGTAAGGTTAGTGGGCCAGGGCTTGCGATGATTGCATTGGCACTAAATACTGAGTCAAAGGCCAACAGTAAGTCTGATGATGTTGATAATGTAAATGCAGTTAATCTGTATTGGTCATGTCTTGCTGATACCCAATCCGCTAAAGGCTAGCACCACTAGATCAGTAGCAGTGCATCTCGCTTTGCTTCACCATTTCCTAGGCTGCTAATGATACATATGTGTTTGTCCAAGACCTGAAGGCAGGAAAGAAACAACTGCAATTTTAAAGGATGGAACAGCATGTAACAACATTTAATAATTCACAGATCCCAATAAAATACCATAATAATTTTTAAGTGCATAACTAGTAGCAGAAAGGCGCATCTTATTATTTAAAGAAATTAGGCCAACTTTAAAAATAATGTGGGTATCTGAAACCAGGTAAAACCAGTGATTTTAACATGATTTCTCGTGTGTGAACATGTAAAACAGGGATGAATAGAGCTGAATAATAAGTAATAAAAGCTGGGTGAAAATGCCTGCTCAGTACTCTTCTTTATTGATTATTCGATCAGACCATCTCTGGTTGAACTCAAACTAAATTATATTTAGACAAAGTTACGACTGTACTGTGAACGTAGTTTAAACTACTCATGTTTAGACTACATAGAACATTTGAGAAACTTTACCTTTTTAAATGACACCGGGCTTTTTAGGAGGAAAATTTATATTCTTTAAAATATGGTGTTTGAAAAATGTTTTGTTTTGGTATTGCTACCAGTGGTATCAAATAATGTCAAATGATAAAAAGACACAAGATTGATTTTGTGACTGATGTTTGTTAGGTCAGTTCTAGTCACTCGATATCCGTAACTGCCACATCCATAAAGGCTTTGAGGAGCCAAAATGACTATATATTTTCTTTTTACCCCTCTTTTGGTCAGTCTCAGCTGGTCTCTGTCACCTCCTAATCTAAATGAGGACTTACAGTAATCTTCAGTATTAATGAAGCACACCATTTAGTTGTTCCAATTAACATTTTTTTCTGCTGTCAAGCAACTGAATGAATTAAAAGTAGTGATTCAATCATGGGTTGTTAATACGACCTGTTAGTAAAACAGTTATTCCTTCACTGCTGCAATAAAACCACTGATCAAATCACTATTATATGCTGCCAAGTTGTATAACAATAGTAAATTGAGTAAAGAGTAAATACATCAGTATTGTGTGATTGGCAGAACTTGCAGAATCAGAATGAGACAGTAGAGGCAGCAGAAAGTGGCCCATCTAAATGACTACTTGACAGCATCTGACCGCTTCTGAACGGGCAGACATAATCCTGCTTCAAGCTCAGTTTTCCCCATGAACGTTAAAAAATGAGCCTGGGCTTTTCAGATTTATCCACTCCAGTGAACTTAGCTTTGGGTGTGAAAATAGTAAGGTTAGTCTGCCCAAAATGTAGGGATGTTTTCAGATATAGCCAGCTTTGTATCAATGTAGGATATAAAACACCACCTTTGTTTGGGTTTCTGCAGGTCCAGGGACCTCTGACACAAAAACAATGCTTTCACAGATCCTAATGACCAAGACTGACACATTCTGAAAACTGAACAGGGGAAAATGTGATCTTACATTCAAAAGCAATGGATGTCACTGAGTTGAATCACTTGATGAGGACTCAGTATGCATTAATTGTAACTGTATGTATTAAGTTCAGCAAATGCTTAAAACACAGCAGCCTGATTTGAGCCTTATTCATTTTTCTTGTTAACCATTTTGCCTGTTGTAATAAATAAACTTTGTATTACTTTCTGTCAGAGCCCAAATAACTCAAGTTTTTCTTTCCTGTTTTGAAAATGCTGTTTAACACATGAGCTATGATTGTTTTTCTTCTTTTAACTCTCTAATTCTGTCCTTCGGCATACCTTTTGTCCACCTATACAGATCTTCAGCCACCTGCTACCGCCGCACAGCTACATGACTCCATGACATGACTGAGTATTCTGCAAGTTCTTGTCATCACACCAACTAAACCAAATGGTGGGACTTTGCTGTTGGCAAACCAGGTGTTCCAGTACAGGCATCAAAATGTTAAAGCAAGTGAGCATGTTTAACGACTAGTATAAAAGTAGACAACCTATTTAAGGAGATGATGGCTAAGGTATACTGAAATGCAGTCTAATTCAGGACTTGTCTGCCACCTGAGGGGTACTGACACAGCTGCACAGGCAATACGCAAAATACATGTTTGCCAAACTGTTTCCACTTCACTAAGCAAGAATTTTCACTCCTGGTGAAAGATGACCTGTAATGGGTTTGGACTGTAGTGGATGAGCTGTTTCAGCCGATACAACGATGCTTATATGTACACATATATTACAATATACTGGTTAATCAGCCGCCGGGACACAGAATTCATGTTAATATTTTCACTGAAAATAATTCCCATTTCTTCAGGCTACCACACGACGTATACTAACGTAACTCTGGTTTGGCAAAAACTCAGACTAGACCGAGGACGACGCCTAAAAAAACTTAGACTATATAATTTCAACCTACTCCTTACAAACGTTAGCAAGCTAGCTAGCTTCCACATTTGATATTAATGACAAATATATTTGAACGTCGGCTAACACCAACTCTATTCTTGGGTTACAATGCAATAATAATCATTAAGTAATGTTAACGTGATTTATCGTCGAAATATCAACGGCTTAGTTCCAAGCTTGCCACCAGCAGCTAACGATAATGCTAGCTATGCGATAAAAGCCCTTGATCGCAGCGGTTCCTTAATGAAAAACACAGCTAGCGTTAGCTGGACAGCTAACTTAAGTTAGCTAACCTGCTAACAGCTTGCTGGCTAAGGTTAGCTCCGCGACAATGATCGACATTAAATACACTCCGGTACATTTCTTTAAAAATAACGCACAACCTGAGCCTTTTTAAATAACATATAAGTTGGGCTTGTGCTAGAAATACAAAACAATACTTACTAGGCAGTTTCAAATTCCCAAAGCTCGTCGAACTGCTTCCACTGGCTTGTGAAGCCCCAGTTTTTCCTGTCGAGCTTCCACCGGCTACTGCTGATCCGGCAACGGCTGCAGCGGATCCGGGAGCTCCGGGAGGCTCAGCGAATGAGCTGGTCCTGGGCCGCCCGCTGCCGCTCATATTTGTGTGAACTAAACCCGGGGCAAGGTTGAACGTTATTACCAGCCAGACAGACACAGACTTAAGCTATATATGTAAGTGTTTTAATATTTCATACAAAAATAAACTACACTTACGGCGTTCTGTATAGGTTGCCCGTCTCCCCCTTTCTTCCTCTGTAGAACGGTGATGGTGGGGGGACTGGGGAGTTGACGCACAACGACGTAAAGCTCGCAAGGATTACTGGGAAAATGAGTTATTGGGAGCTTGGAGGCCACACCGCTCCACTAACGAAAATCTGACTTCTCATTTACGAAGAAAGCCACGATTGAACTGTTTACTCGGTGCCACTTTGAAGTTTGCGTTTTGGACATTTGGCCAACACAGTACTGAATGGGTCGGCATTGCGTTTTTAAAACGAACAGAGTAATGGTGTATTATTCTGTAAAAGTCAGACATCCAGCAAATCACACGAAGTAGATAACTTAAAATTAATTACCTTCAAAGAAGATTAGAAAATAAAAGTTACCAGGAAATACAATTTGCGGTCAACAAAAAACTACAATGCCCGACAGTGAAGCAGAGTTTACGACTGACAGTCGCTCTGTCCAATCACAAATCCTAAAATGTTCAAGCTACCGCATTGGGCGGGGTTTCGTATCACAAGAATGAAGGCGATCAGCGGGCAAACGTTTCACTACATGCTTCGAAATGTAATTTCCCACGGACACTGTTCACATTTTAGACTCCCATGCCACAGACGGTGACCAGGGACTAACATAGGACATATGCTTGACTGAACTAAGAGTGATGACCACACGAGGGATTGTCCAACGAGAGTAAATGAGAGGTAAGGAGAAAGAAGGGCCCGCCGTCGTAGCCGGAGAGCTGCGGGGAAAAGTGGGTAGCGCCGCCTGACGGACCGCCCGACGAACCGGGGAGCCGCTATCAGGAAACCGCGGTGCCGAGAAACAGGTCTGCAGTATCGGAGGGAGCGCCGCCAACAGCTCTCCATATGCCATCACACACTGTAAACAAAGATATTAATCACATTTGTGAGGAAAACCGGGCACTGACCAAAGACAGTACTGAGTGGTGGTCGCATTGTTAGCAACACGGGGCCTTCGCTTGGCTAACGGCTGAATATTGCGATGTTTGTTAGTGAGATTTTTTCTCAGTGTCTGGGTGAAAACAGCTGGGTCTTTCTATTAATGGATCTTTGTATTGTGGAAGTTAATGACACATGTATCGCTGTTTGTGCTGTGTTAATTGAAGCCTGACCACCATATATTAATCGCTTGATGGCTACTACACAACTGCTTATTTAAATATTGACACTGCTCAGTGGTACATGTTGTCACTTTCATTTTTTTTTTTTTTTTTTACCACAGGTGTGCTCTCATACTGCCCCCCTTGACGACAAAGTAGTCTTTATTCACTGGACACCGCAGAGAAGTTTCCTGTCATCACTCACCATCGGACATTCCCTTTCATGATACACTTGCAGCCTTCATAAGACGACACACAAACACAGAGCACCAGCATGGCCGAGCAGCAGGAGGAGGCGGAAGGTGTGTACCTGGAGCACCAGTACATGTGCAGTGAGTGCCATCAGCTCTTCAACACCCTGGAGGAAGTGCTGATCCATCAGCAGATCCACACCGGCCAGGAGGGAGAAGGGGAGGTAGGGGAGGCCATGACCATCCAGGGCGTCCCAGAGATGGGGCAGACCCAGCAGTACCAGTGTTTGGAGTGTGGGACCCTCCTCATGAACCCGGAGGAACTGCTGCAACACCAGGAAATGCACATGAGAGAGGCGGGGATGGAGGTGGAGCAGCAAGGTGAGAGATTTGATTGTGAAACACTGGAGTGTGTTGAGATATTAATAATGTAGGGAAGCAAAGATTACAATTTGGACTGCATACTATCTTAAATTCATTACTGTCTCTGAGGGTTTTGTTTTTCATTTGCCTATTAGTCAGAGGAAGAAACAACACTCTGTGTGTGTGTGTGACTGTCCCACAGAGCTGTGTGAGGTTCTGGAGACGGAGGATGCAGGCTCGGAGGCTCAGGTGTCGGGACCTGTCCAGTACCAGTGTCTTGACTGCCTGGCTCTGTTTGACTCACCTGAGACCTGGCTCGAGCACCGGCGGACCCACAGCAGGAGCAGCACACACAGTAACACAGAGACCATTGTAAGGGGCCGAACACTCGACAGACTAATAACGTTTTTGTTCTAATCTGAAAGGTATAATCCATCCACCTTTTACTGTATGAGTACTAAGGTAGTCTCTCTGTTATTGTTACGATTCTAGAAGTTTAAGAAGTCGACTGATGCAGACTTCTTAAGACAGTAGCTCTTATTTTGTGTGATCAAATGTGGTAGGTGTAGTTGCACCAGTAACATGGTTTTGCACAATACATGTATTTTATGACATGTATACTGAGCTACAGTATTAATTAGTGTGGGCTATATTCTGCATTGTCATTCTTATTTTAAGTCTTTGCGTGCAAATGAAAGGGTAATTGTCAAACTATGCTTAAATTATGGAGCACTGCATTAACTGAAGATAAACCCCTGTTTTATTTGTTCGTTTTTCTTTTTATTTACTTTTGTCCTTTGCAACAGGAGTATGTGCTACAGCCCGATGGCACCGTCACTCCACTGAACAACATGCAGAACTACGTGCTCAGTGAGCAGCAGGCTGGAGAGATCTTGGCGCAGGTACTTGGGATTGTAAACAACTCACAACCGAGGAATACATTTGACAGCTAGATGAAGGTTTTAAGGTTTTCTCTCTTTGAAAGCTCTTTTCTCTACATTTCTGTGTGTATGTTCCAGGTACTTGCCCAGCAGCAGCGGCAACAACAACAACAACAACAACAACAACAGAAGAAACGTCAGCCTGTCTCCAAACTTGCTGCACCCTCCCATTCCTCCCTGCTGCCTCCAGTGATGCCCACCGCCGGTTCTGCCACCATGCACCTGCAGATTCTCACAGCTCAAGCTCTGGCAGACAACTCCAGCATTCCCAGTCAGCGCCGCTCCAAGCTGCCCCCCCTGTTGCCTGCGGGGGGCCGAGGCTCTTTGACAAAGCTGGGGGTCTTGGAGAACGGTGTCCAGAGACTGGAGTTAAGGTTGGCCCCAAGTGTCCAGGATGACACCCAGCAGCAGCAGCAGCAGCAGCAGCAGCCAACAGAGGTGGTGGTCATCCACCCCTATGAGTGCTCAGAATGCTCCCTTCTCTTCCACACCCCAGAAGACTTCCTCCAGCACCAGGGAGAGCACTTCCTGGGTCAGGACAAAGAGAGTGGCGAGCCCGGTGTCATGAGTGGCCTCGAGGAGGTGCGGGGGCGGGAGGAGACCACAGAGAAGGTGGAGGACATCAGGATTAGAGTAGCAGAGAAGAAGGCAGCAGTCTGGTCCCAGCCCCAACAGTGTGAGCTCTGCAACCGCACCTTCACCTCCATCAACCGGCTGGCTGCTCACAAACGAGTGCACGAGCAGGGCACGCACGAATGTCCAGAGTGTGGCAAGGTGTTCAAGAAGGAAACATCGCTGCAGACACACATGCGCACACACTCAGGCGTAGCCAGGTACCTGTGCGTGGACTGTGGCAATGGCTTCACCACTGAGATGACTCTTGTCATGCACAGGTAAAAGCTTGGTGACACCACGGTAGCCAAGATAACAGAAACCGCAGATATGCACTATTCATTGTATTTCATCCTTTTCTTTTGGTGTCTCGCAGGAAGTCCCACACTGCAGACCCCCTTCACAAGTGTCAATTCTGCAACAAAACCTTCACCAACATGACCAAGTACCTCTACCACCGCAGAACCCACCTCAACCGCGATTCATCTGGCACACCCGTCCCCGTCTCCATGGTAGTGACATAAGCATGTCCACCTCCCAGCTGTGTTCACGACCTCAAGTTAGTATGACGTTACATTTGACATCACTGTTTTCTTCTCTAGGTCTCAGCTCCAAGAAGAGCATCTCTCTCCACTCTTGCCATCCTACAGAGAGCAAGAGAGAAGAAGAATTCCCACATGGATGATGTGAAAAGCAAGCTGCTGCCCCCTCTCACAGATGAGGAGATGGAAAAAATGGGAGAAGAACCAATACAAAGTTCTGAGAACAAAGTAGAAGGAGGGGAAGAGAAGGGGCAGGGGGAGGACAGCAACATGGAAGTGTCTGCCCCACTCGAAGGCAACAGCAGTGACCTGGTGGAGAACGCCACCAAGTCTGGCTTAGCTACGAACCCTGCTCCCCTAGGTGACACTGGTGCAGAAGTCATGTCTGGCTCCGCCGATCCAGCAGAAGCGGCTTCAGCTGCATCAGCAGATAAAGGGTCCTTTTCTTGTCGTTCATGCTCTAAGACTTTTCCCTCCCAGCTGCAGCTGGTCCACCATAGACGCAAGTCACATGTCACTGAGCGCAGATTTGTTTGTGGCCACTGTGGGAAGTCTTTCAAGAAGCATATCCACGTGCGCAACCACATCCGCACTCACACCGGTGAGCGGCCCTTCCAGTGCTCTGACTGCGGCAAAACTTTCTCATCTTTAGCCAACATGATGAGGCACAATCTCATCCACTCTGGAGTGCGACCATACCGCTGTGATGTCTGCCACCGCTCATTCTCACAGTCCTCCAACCTCCGTCAGCACAGCCTGATGCACTCTAATGCTGCAGCGCTGTGCTGCCCGGACTGCCCTGCAACCTTTCGCTGGCCCACCAAGCTAGCAGCACATCGTTACACTCAACACCCAGGGGCCCCGGCCCCTTTCCCCTGTCCTCACTGTGATGCTGGCTTCCTGACCAAGAGGCAACGAGAGAGACACTGTCTGGAGCAGCACCCCACTCTGGTGCAGGCTGGTCCGGGGATGGATGTCCGCAAAGAGAAAGACAACCATGCAGAGATGGGCAAAGATCTGACCTCAGAGCCATCCACCTCAACCGCAGTCGAGACAGAATCAGAGAATTCAACCAGTCTTGTGCGAGGGGGTCTAGATTGCAGCATTTGTGGGAAGAAGCTCAATTCCCCTGCAAATCTGCGACTTCACAGACTGAGCCATGTCGCCTTAGGCCCCGGACGGCCCCGGTGCACCTCGGGGAAGCGGCCCAAAGCCCACCAGTGTCCTGTTTGTGGCAAGCTGTTTGTGTCTTCCTCTGGAGTTGCACTCCACCAGAGAGTCCACACTGGTGAGCGACCCTTTCCTTGCCAAGTGTGCGGCAAGCGCTTCCGTCAGAACACACACCTGAGAGAGCACCTGCGCACGCACTCGGGTGAACGGCCATTTCGCTGTGAGGTGTGCGGAAAGGGTTTCATCCAGAGTATGCACCTGGCTGAACACCGGCGAACACACACGGGCGAACGGCCGCATGTGTGTCCGCAGTGTGGCAAAGCCTTCAAGACCTTCTCCAACCTGAGGAACCACAAAAAGACTCATGCCAGGCAGCAGAGGCTCGATGAAGAGGCTGCCGCCCAAGCTGCCTTGGAGTCCGGGTCTGCTGTGGCAGTGGTGGATGCTTCGGCAGTGGAACTAGCTAACGGGCAGCCTCAGCTCATCCAGATTGAAGCCTCAGATCTTCAGCAGGTCAGAATGCATCTCCGAGTCACCTCATGTCTAAACACTGCCGTTAAAAGCAATGCACGATGCTGACATGAGCAGGTGGTCACGGGGACGAGGTTTCAGTCTTATTTTGTTAATCATTCAAGGCAGAATAAATAGGATTTAGATAGAAATTACATTAAAATGTTGATTTTAAATGGTATAAGAGGATGACGTTTAATCAGTCCCTGTAAGTTTGTACCCACTCTGCTGTTCATTGAATTCATTCTGAATTCTGCTCCCTCCTCTTAGGCACAGGGCACTCCTACAATCATGTGCAATGAGTTCGGGGAGACCATAGCCATCATTGCCACCAGTGAGGGCGAAGCGCTGCCTCTGGAACAGGCCTTGGAGATCTATCACACGGCGTTGGAGAGCAACCTCGCTGTGGATGGACTGCAGCTCCTCTGAGGACTTATTTAAGTTGGCAAAAAAACAGACTTTACTCTGCTGTCGCCAAATTGATGAGCTCACATCTAATCTATCATTCATATGAAATGGATGTTTTCTTCTGTTTCTAAGGATTGTTTGTGCTGTTGAAGTATTCTGTTGTAAATAGATGAAATCAATAAATGTTTTTTCAAAAACATCTTTCACATCGCCAGTGATGAAATCACTTGAATTGAACACCTATTTTTATTTGCATACTGAAAGATACAGATACAAACTTAAATTATTCATAGAAATTCCTCTCTTGTATACTGGAACAGCAAAACAAGGAGCATAACACAAACATTTATAGCCATATTTATTATTGTTTTTTCCGTTTCATGTGTTTTACTTCCGGTAATGGGTGTCTTAAAAGTCAACTTATGTTCAATGACAGATTTTTCCTTATCAATAATATAATGAGTCTACTGACTCTACAGTAATTATTTACAACACAACCAAGTCTTGCACAAAGACACAACCAGTATTAGATCCTACCAGCTCTCTATGATTCATTACCCTCCCCTCACTTCCCCCAGTTTTCTCTCCGCCTGTCCAAAAAGGAGGTCTGGAGAGAGCAATAAAGTGACAAAGGGAGGAAGGAGGGAAGGAAGGAAAGAGTTGGAGGAAGGAGATGTACAAGTGTTGAGGCTATAGAATCAAACTTAGCGAGGGACAGAGAGGCATACAGGGTTGTCTAAAAACATACGGCTTATTACTGTTGAAAGAATATAAAGGTCCACATTGTGTTTGTCCTCTGAAATGAGCAATAAAAATAACTGCACCGCAGGTCCTTGCTGAGGTGAGAGACCAGTCAAGGGAAGACTACAATGGAGGAACTGTACAGGTGTGGAGCAGCATCTCTCACCTGCCTCCAAAATTATAAAAAAGGAAAACAGAAATCAACAGCTGGTATAAATGAAGGAAACAAAAGGACCAGGGTTCACTGCAATGATATGAGGAGTAATAATAATAATAATTATAACCATAGGAATAGTACAACAACAAACTGAATATAACAATGTTAAATACAAATCAAATTATTTAAAAAAAAAAAGTTAATAAAACTGCTTGGCAATAGAGGATTAAGGCCTTCTCAGCCTGACCTCTACAACAAAAAGCCAGGATGTGCCCGCTGACTCTGACCCACCTCCTTCCTTCATGGCTAGCGAATGAGAGGCACAGGAATGCTCGGTTCCTTCCTACTGGCATGTGCTAGGATCAGTCGCAAGAAGGGAGGACTTGGCCAGACAGGTGATTGTAGGAATGATGGCACTGCCAGAAGTCCACTTGAGTTTCAGTCATTTTTTCAGTAACTCCAGGTAGACCTCGCCTGAAGGTCTACATGTGAGCAATAAAATGGAGAAGATGAACTTTGCAGGTCCATGGTAATGAGTTCTCTGGTCAAATCAAATAGTTTCCTGCTGTCGAGGGCCCAGCCCCCTAAAGTCAGCAGAAACGAGACACAAGCTCACAACAGTTAAGTCTACATACAGCTTGTTCCTCAAGCAGATACTCGCTGCTTTTACTCCTCTAACCCTTTTAAAAACAAATATCAAAACATGAATCGTCCTTGCTTTAAAACTGCTGACTTTTCACCGTCTCAGAATGGGTTAAACAGGTCTCTCCGTCTAAGCGGGAACCCCTTCCTCCTCAAGGCAAATGAGTGCAGCTGTGCACAACAGTCCTTCGTTCACTGGCATGGATGGGAGCGTTCTCCAAGGTGGTTAATACAGAGTGCTAATTCAAGTGTGGGAATCAAGAGTTTGCAGGGTGTGTATGTGTGTGTATGCACGCACATGTGCGTTGTGGTAGTTTTTGTGCCACTGGTCTTTCACGTGTCTCATTTTTTTGGTGCAAGGGTCACATAGAACCAAAAAAAATTAAACAAAAAAAGTCCCAACGTTGCATACAAACACCTCTCACTCTCACAGATTGGCTGCTGAGGATGGAAAGAAATCTGGATCTGACCAGAGGAGAGTTAAGAGTGTGGATTAAATTTAAAAAAATGGAGAGAGTGAAAGCGCGTAGGGGGTGGAAGGGTGTGACATCAACAGTCACTGATTGGTCAATCTAACTTGTCAGCATCCCTCATCTAGAAGAGTCCTGTGAATCACGAGGATCCTCTGGGCTCCCCTCGGTCCCTTGATCCTCTTCTTCATCCTGCAGGTCCCCGCATCCTCTCGCAGATCCTTCTCCTGACTGGGACCCAGAAGGTCCAGGGAGAGAGCAAGTTGAGTCAGAGAGGCCTAAACCGGAGGCATCAGAGGGGGCAGCCGTCTGCATGATCTTCTGCCGGACCTCCCTGATCTTAAGCTGAAGACACACCTTCGTGGGAAATATATCGGAGTATCTTGTCTGGAAAGCTGCAGTGGCCTGAGCTGGAAACAAAGAAAGAAAAAGACGAATGAATGTCTGCAAGTGGAAAATCATTCTGAACATGCTTGTATACACTGTGTGTGTTTGTCTCACCTGATGGAAAGAAGCCCTGCTCCTGGAACAGCTGCATGACCAGTGCTCGCCTCTGGTCCAGGGTTCGTCGCAGCGAGGAGTACGGCACCTTATCAAACTCCAGTTCTGTCAGGATGTCTTCTCCATCAGTGGCTGGGAGAGGGGCACATCCTGACATCAGTGTGACAAGAAAAATCTGATTTTTTAAAAGTCTTATTTTTCAAATACTGAGCAAGAAACATTCACAAAGGGGGCATAAATAACCACTCCAAAATATACGTGTATCAAGACACCCAGGCAGAAGAGGAGGAAGAAAAAAGAAAACAGTATGAGTAATTGTCCACAAAACCACAGAAGAAGTAAGGCACGGGTGACATCCAGGCCCTCCCGGGAAAGCATATTCATTATGTGTTGGCTTTGAAATGAGCGTATATGGGAGGTGTGAAAGAGCCGGAGAGGAGGGACGAGTGCCACTGACTAATGAGGCTCATTGTATCAGGGAAGCCAAATTTGTTTTTTTTTGGGAGCCTCAGTGAATATGTAATTTGCTCCATCTGATAAAAGTTCCATACATTTTGGATCCACGTATTGTAGGAGGAGGCTTTGCTTTAAGCCATCTAATGGTAATACACGTCAAGGCTGCTGTAAATAATATTTTTAAAATGACTTCTTGGCCCTCCCGTCCCGTCCCTCACGTATTGCTCTCAGTAGTGCCATTGTATCTAATGGAAACATTTCCATGGGGGTGGGTTTTACAAGTTTTCCCCCATTCCTTATGTATCTTCATGAAAGTTCTCAGCTGTAAATATCTACTCAATTCTCAGCTGCTCAAATGTAAAATTGTCATCACTGAATCACTGATGCAGACAGATCAGTCTTTGACGTGACCATTTTCTGAAGCCGCTCTTAAATTATTTGGCGTAAAGGTCTTCATAGATCCAGTGCTTCTTAATGGAGAGATTAACTTTGGTAGCCTTAAAGAGGACTGTATTTTATTCCAGATTTTAAGAGAGGGCCTAGTCCAGTCTGCCATTTCTTTTACAGGGGCATCTAGAAAAGGTAGGATTTGCAGCAGTACAGGGCACATATTTATTTCGATATTAAGCCAGCTTTGGAGAAGGAATTTATTTCGATTACCCAATTTGTAATAAATTTAGACAATGTCAGTCATTGTCTGTGTGCCCTTGCTTTTCCCTGTGTGTTACCTGCTCTGTCGAAGGTGAAGATGTCTCCCTCGCACTTGGCGGCACTTTTAGGTGTGTTGGGCTCTGAGCTGCAGCTTGAGCGCCGCCGACTCTTTCTCTTAGGAGAGACTTGATCGTCAGTGGCAGAGTCCAGATCTAGAAGCACACACAGGAAACCAAGACACAGCATGAGATTTATATGTAAAAGACCCCTTTTCAAAGTCCTAATATACTGTACAGCCTTTGCGACATCAAGTAATAAAACACATACACGCTATCAGTGTAGCAACAGCATCATACACCTCAAGTCAATAAACTCCATAGAGAGAGTTCTACCTTTGCTTTTCATAAACGGCAGCAACTATCTGCTGTTCACTAAATTTTTGCACATTCAATCGCTGCAACTCGCCAAAAGGAGCCTAAAAGCGTTTAGTCAGAGTATCATAAAATGTGAGCGAGACCTGTAGAGTTCTTCCTCTTGCGCCGATAGCTGCCCAGAATGGCACGGGGTGAAGTGGCCAGACTCTGCAGGGTGGGTGAAGGCAAAACCTCCTCTGGCCGAAACTCTGGCAGCTCTGCGAAGCGCTCCTCAAAATACACCTCTGACAGCACCCTGCCAGACCAACACACACACACGGACACACACACAGGTACAGTATATATACACTGTCCACCCATGATCTCTGCAGCCGTACACGTGTGATTCTCAAAGGTGTTAACTCACTTGTCCACAGAGTCAAAAGTCTTCTTAAGAGGTGGTGGGCGGGCTTTGACCTTTTTGGGCGCAGGACCATCTTTGTCGGTCTGTGGGGGAGGCAGGGCAGGTTCTGTGGCTGATGGAGGGGGGAGAGGAGAGGAAGGGAGGGACTCCTTCCATCCAGCCTGCACAGAAAGTTCAATTTATGCATTTCATGCAACGTCACAGACACGTTATGATTACGATGGCAACTTTCCTCACATTATATCAGAGCTCAAAGTTGGTGTCTGAAGTTCCTCTCACCTCTTTGGTGGTTGTGCTTTCTCTGTTCCGCGTGTCAGAGGAGTCCACTGCACTGGAGCCCTCCAGGGGTCTGTCAGAGGATGGCAGCTCATTGGCGGGATGTGTTGATGGAGACTCAGGGTCAAAGCAGAAATGACTAGTGGCTGCAGCTTCTCTCTCCCTCTCCTTTTCCCGCTCCCTTTCTCTCTCCCTGTCCTTCTCCCTTTCTCTCTCTTTTCCTCTGCCTCCCCCTTCATAGCTGCCCACAGGGATGTTCGCCACCGTTGCCTTCACTTTTTGAGGGGTCCTGACAGGAAGCTGGGTTAGTTTGGGCGTACCAGGTGTACTGCCTATAAAACATTTAAAAAAACAGTATCAGTAACACAATTCAGACAAAACGCAGCCTTGGAGATGAAGTATTGAATAAAAGCAAGTACCAGGTGTTTGGATCTGAAGCGGAGGACTGCAGGGCCTCATAGACACAGCTGTGCCACTGGGAGGTGCCACTGAGCTGCTACTGCTCGAGGTCTGCGCTTGCCTCTCCGACTGTCTGTCCAAATGCATCAGCTGGTCTGTCTGCCTCTCAGCCTGTCTGTCAGTTTGTCGATCTGCAGGTCTGTCCGGTGGCAGGTGCCTGTCTGCATGTCTGTCCAGATGGAGCTGCGGATGTGGGTGCGTGATTGTGGTGGGGGTTGCTGTGTGTTTTGACAGGATGTGCGGGGAAGCGCTGGAGGGGCTGGACACAGAGTACACCACACTGGGGGGTACTGCTGTCATGGAGACCACCCCTGTTGCCATGGTGACGCTAGGTGAAGGAGGGTAGATGGCGGTGACTATCTGGCCGCCTGAGGCAGGGGCTGAGGTGGAGGGTGACAGAGACTGAGCTGGGGCCAGGAGTGGTGGCTGACCTGGACGAAGGAGACAGAAGAGGCCAAATATTCTTTAACTCTTACAGTGATAATAAAGAACATTTTCAAGAGAATAAATGTTCACATCACTGCTTTTTTATTGATTAATGTTACAAATTAGTGATTCATCCTCTCACAACGGAAACACAAGCTTATATTTTTTCCATATATTTTCATATCATTTATTCATTTTCTTTGATCTAAGAATGAATTTGAGGTATAACACAGTTTGTTTTAGAAATGCATCCACAGAGATTTTTTCCAAGTACAAAGCAGCTTGTATTAATACTCATTTGGCAAAAAAATGACTCATATATGCAAATACATGCTCTGTGCTGCACTATGAGACTAGAGATGTAATTGATAGGTTATCCGCAAATGATAAACATTGGCCGACTTCCTTTATGGTTGAATGAAAGTTAATACGAATCTGTTTTGGTCAAACAGGAATGGATTATATTATTTACTGACTTATTCTTCTGTAAACTTATTCGACTTCATTTCAGCACCATGCACTGTTCAAGTAGCTTTGTGCATAATGATTCCTTACAGGTTCTGTGTGCATAACAGTGCTGACACTGAAAAAAAGTGACAGAGTACTGCACTCAGTCCAGATCGTACACGTACTAAATACGGTGGGCTGTTGATGGACACTATTTTCCCACAATGCATCGGCTCAAAACTGGAGAAAATAAAATCAACTGCAGACGGTGGGGAAAAATCTTGGAAAAGAGAACGAGGCTTAATTTCAGGAAAAACATTTTTATGTCCGTTTGTGAAGTTTAATTCGGAGCGCCATTCCAAAAGAGGTTAGATGTTATGAGGTCATGTTAATTGGGATTTAAGTGAGCCAGTAGATTTATTATATTATTATACAAAAAAAAACATGTAGAAGTTTTAATGTAAGCTATGAAATGGAAAACCTCTCAATGCTCATACTTAGAACCTATGAATACATCTCTCCGCAGCACTGACCTGCGATCAGTGGCTGAACCAGTGTCTGCCCAGGTGGTGCAATGGCTGTGAACCCGAGTGTTGCTAGGGGGGATGGAACATATGCAGATCCAGCCACTGGCAGGGCCTGCTGGGTGGTGGAAGAGCCTGTTGTTGCTGAGACCAGAGGCAGAGTGGATGGGACCCCTGGAGTGGACTGGACATAGGTGATCCTGGACGGGAGGTCCAGAAAAAGGAGACGTGATTAGAGGAATAAAAATAAAAATGAAGAAGGCATATGGAGAATGAAGACGGGACTATGACATTTTTCTAATGAAGAATATATCAAGAAAGGTGTTATAGCGGTGACAGGAGGTGTTAAGGTGCAATGATGAGCCAGAACAGGAATGAAGGGAAAAGAGACATGATTAGAAGGAAAGAGGGAGACAAAAAAAGAAGTGCTGCAGTGAGGGTCAGTGGGTGAGTGTACATCATAGCAAGCAGCACTGGATGACTAGTGTTTGTGTGTGTGTGTGTGTGTGTGTGTGTGTGTGTGTGTGTGTGTGTGTGTGTGTGTGTGTGTGTTATGAGCTGAGAGGTAGTGTGGGGGAGGCAGGCAGAGGCAACTTGGGCCACCAGCAGCATGACTAACACATCCAGAATAGAGCTGCACTGCTACAGCTGCACCCCTGCTGGAGTTTTTGTTTCTCGCATTGTCTGCTCGTTCAGCTTAAAGAAATCTGGACATCCATGCCACATGACACAATGCAGCTTCCTTAGTTATGGTATATTTTATCCCACTGCAAATTAAAGTCCACTTGGAAGTTCTCTCTGAAATGGTTGAATTGTACCATTTGTCCAAAGGGTGAAAATTGTCATGTAAACACTTGCGATTGCTTTCTATTTTTGGGTTAAGACACGATTTCTGCGCCGGCTCTTCCAATTTATTTAAATCCAAGATGGTTGAAGGGGTTTATCATTGGTGAAGTGATGTTTACTAGTTTTAGGGAGATTCTGAATCACTGCAAGTCCCATGAGTGGCTGCTGCCTCTCATTTGCAAACTAAATTAGTAGTGTATTCTGATAAAAGAAGGTCGCTTCAATAGTAAGCACTGCAGTAAGCTGAGGATGGAGCAGGTACATGTCATGTCAGCAGCACCTTATCCAATTATTTTTTCGTCAAGTGAGACAAATAAAGTAAGTTAAAAAGTGTGTGTGTTCACAGCCCAGGAAGTAATAGATAGAAATGCACAAAGGAAGTCATCATTTTGATTTTTATCATGGTGAAAAAATATTTAGCTCACGTAACCTCAACTAAAACGTGGCAAGAAACAATATGGCAATAATGGAAGCAGTACTGAGGTCAACAGTAACCCAGAGCAGGAGAAGTGATACTGACATATGTTCGTAAATGGCTGCCTGTTTGTCAGAGATGAGTCAAGATGTACTGGCACATAATTTGTTTATAGCCCTTACAGACATCTGATCTGTAGCACTGCTGGGGTTCATCTATCTGTTTAAGAAATAGCTTTTGGGCTATCAAGCATAAATCTCTATTACAGAAAGTTCCAAGTCGAACACGAGCGTTATGGAGAGAACTGAAATGCCCAAGAATTACGGGAACTCAGAAATCCTCCACGTCACGACACAGCACTACTGGATACCAGTGGAAAATGGGCCTTCACACAGGCTGCCTCAGTGATGAAAACTAAAATTGCTGATGGTTGTTTACACTGACTGATCATTGAATATCTACAGCCCTGGGAGGAGGCTCAGCCCTGCTTAGTAAACCCACCGGTTGTTGTCATGAATTGAATTCATTAGACAGAATACGCACATTTACAACACATGCAGACAGCACCCAAACTGTTTCAGTTAGGTTTGGAGAAAGGAAAGTGCTCAGATCTGTAAGTTTTGGCTCTCATGCTGTAATTTGCAGCATGTTGCTCGATTTTCATCCTATAAATATCTGGCATGAAAGAATCTGAAAATTTAGGGCAACTCGGCTGGTAATCTGATCAATTGGATTTACCAATGCAGGTTTTTTTTCCCTTTGTTTGCACTGCAATGCTAGAGAGTGTAAATCCTCAATGAAAAAGAAAACAGCCACACCTGAAATGAGGAGAGAACATCTCTTCCCACCTTAAAATGGGCTCATGTGCAGTATTTTGTTTGTAAACGATACATTAAAGAGATTATCTTGCACATTTAAGATGATAATTGGGTCTATATTTTAAATTTATGACAGCCATCTTGATAAATCTTAATTCAGGCATTTAGATCCTAACATTTTCTCTTCTGAATACATTTTCTCTTAATGCATTAATGTGAACCTTTTAGCTTGAATGGTGCTAAGCAGAAACACTGCACTGCAAACATGATAGCAACTTTAGAAGAGTGAAGCACATGTCTAAAAGGACCCTTTCAGCCCTCTGACACTGGCAGGTGGCTCAGTTTAGTCTCAACAAGCAGTTGTACAGAAGCATTTCACAGTCAATTCAGGGTAACTGTTGTGACAGCAAACGTATTTGCCACTTCAGCACAAACTGTGAACCAACAGTTGCTTGAAATTGCTATTTGACATGTGTGTGATCTGTGTATATAATTTGCCCGATGTTCAGTAAGCAGTGGATGCCCATGTGCAGTTTCTTTACTTCCTACCTGGTAGGTGCAGGTGGCAGTAGTACAGCCTGGGAGGGGGCTGATCCTGGAGCCACCACAGCCGCTGTTCCCACTGTTACAGGGAAGGGGTTGGCAGGGTGGACTGCTCCACCTTGAGGCAGCTGGGACTGGACCACAGGCATGGGAGCAATCTGGATGATCTGAGGAGGTTGTGAGTATTGGAAACAATAAAGAAAAGAATCAGACAAATACAAGTTTAGGAGTGGCATGTGAAAGTGGTCAGCTAATTGCTTGTGTCTCCAGTGAAGTGCTCACTGACCTTGTTTCCGGTTTGAGCACCGTTCTGGACAGGAAGAGGTGGTGCCACAATGGGAAACTGCTGGGTAGGGGCTGGTGCAGTGCGTACTGTTGCCATGGGAACAAGCATTTTACCTTGGAGCACTGGAGACTGTGTTTGTACTGAGGGAGACAGGGAGAGGGAGAATGGGTTATTTATTAGGAGTCACCACCAGAATAATAGCTATGTACTCTACACCTAAGGCCTTATCATTGACTCTGCTTAACTTTATTGTCATTCATGCTGTTCTGAAACTCTCACCTCTAGTTCCTGGGCTGACAACTCCCACTGCAGAGCTGGACGTATATCCCGTCAATGAACTTGTACCCTGCTGCTTTCCATTGGCCAGGGACACATGTGAGGGTGGAGCTGTGGGCAGGTTGAAGATACTGGTTGGCTGGCTGAGATGCTGAGGTGGACTCTTGGGGTGGGTGTTGGCAGGTAGGGTGGGCAAGATGTACTGAACTTGTGTGATGGCCTTACCCCCAGGAGGAGCTAGGGAAGAGGCGGGAAGGAACTGAGGCTGAAGCAGAGGCAGAGGAAGAGGCCCGTTGGTTTGGCTATGTGGTGCTGAAACACCGGTGGAGGGAAGCACTTGCTGCTGGGAGGGCTGAGGTTGGGGGGAGGGGGTGATGAGCTGTACAGCAGGTTGAGCAGACAGAGCCCCTCCTAACACCAAATTAGTCACTACACCACCTGGGCCCACGCCTGCACCTACAGGATTAGGTGATGATGAAGAGTAGTACCCACCCCCTGTGGATGTGGCCCCGCCTCCGGCTCCAGAACCAATTAGAAATTGTGGCTGCTGCTGGGGGGTCAGGGACTTCCTCTCTGGTGGATGTGGACTGGACGATGTGCCTCCATCTCTGGGTTTGCTGGCGATAGGGAGCGGTGTGCTGATAACAGGACGCATGACATTGGTCACCACTGTAGAGGCCACCCGTACAGCGCCAATGCCGAGAGGGGGGTTCGAACCCAGTGAACCTACTGATGAGGCTGGTGTCCCACCAGCTGGAGAAGTGGAAATGACTGACTGGCCAGAAGAGAGGGAGAGAGAAGTGGCTTGCACTCCTCCTCCTGCCTCCCCTCCCATTACGTCCTTACTCTCTCCTTCTCCTCTGTCCTTCCTTCTGTGATCTGAAAACCCTCCCCCACCTGATCTCCCCTCATCATAACGCTTACTGGTGGGATAAGAGGACAACGAGACACTCCTGCCATGAGGGGTATGGTGTGAGGAAGATAATGCAGAGGAGCAAATGACTGGTGCAAAAACTCTCTGAAAAGAAAAAAAGAGAGGGCATTAGTTTGAGAAATCATGAATGTGTGCATGAGATTCACTGTAATGCTCAAAGGAGAAAAATGTTTAAGCCGGTTACCTTCCGTTCACTTTCGTCTCCAGAACCATGCTCACTATCGCTGTCAGTCACCCGCTCCTTACACTTTAGGTCTATGGAACTGCTAGGATAAGGGTCCTCTGTGGAAAAGAAAAAATACACTACAGCTACACTTGACATTCCTTGCCATTTATGATCCAATAAAGTCAGGGTGTGTTTAGTGTCTGAATTAGCTCTCAATCCCGTCAGATCTTTGAAATCAAAACATAGAAGGGATCACAATCTGAACAGAATTTAGCCATGTTATGAGCTATGTGAAGAAGTTGGGAAAACAGCTCCACAAAGGGCATCGATATTACTTCCGGTCTTTAATATTATATTTCTGCACGCAGTTGCTGGAAATTGGCAAAGTGTGTCAGTCACACAGGAAGCAGCGAACTTGCACTTTATCATCTCGAATCTAACATTTGGTTTGATGAGTAAAGTAGGTCTGATTTCTCACCGATGACATCGTCATCTCCCTCCTCCTCACAGATGACCATGCGTTCTTCGTCACTGGTCATGTCCTCGCTGACCCCCCGCTGGGACTGTGACAGGGGTGGGGCATGACTTGAAAACTGGCTGCCACCATCCCCACACATCTGAAAAAATTAAGTAAGAGACTCTAAAGTATAAACTGCTTTTGAAACAAACTGCCTTTATAAGGAAAACTGCTTATTACAAAATCATCTTTCCAGGACACTGAGCTGTATGTCTCTCTTACCTGTGCCAGTTCTGCCAAGGCCTGTGTATTACCCCTGTCACCCCGTTCTAGGCTGTGCATGGCGCTTTGAGAGAAGGCACGGGGACGGGTAAGCTGGCCAACATGCCCTTCTCCTGTATTCCTTTCAGAGACACCCACCAGACCTGGACCAACTCCCTTCAGCTCCACAGAATGGGGCTCTAACAGGGTTCAAAAAGAGGACTGTTAAAGGACTGGAAAGGACAAGAATACTGTAAATGACAGATACTATAAAAATATACAAGTGTATGTTGTACATGGTGAGAGCTGAGTGAGACCAACCTGTGGACTCAGACATGCTCCTCTCTCTGATGTCTTTGCCCCCTGGCACCCCACGGCCTTCAGAGCTGGACTTCTTCCTGTCTTTGTTGCACCACTTCCAGTCTGGGTGGGCCTTAAAGTGGGCCTCTTTTACCTGGGAACAGGAGGAGGGACAAGAAGCATTAATGAAGAAAATGACAAAAAAATACAGTGTATGCAACTATCAAGTCACACTATTAGTGATTTTTCTTCTTTTTTGCTGAAATGCATCTGAGTACCTGGAAGGCCAAATCATGGTACTTTTGTTTCTCCTTAGGTCCCAGAGCATACCACCACTCCCCGAGAATCTTGCTGACTGTCCTGTTGTCCTGGTTTGGGTGCCGCTGGTGCACCAGTGCTCGATGGCGCTTGCTGAAAATCATAAATGCATTCATTGGTCGCCGTATGTGGTCCTTCTCCCTCTGAAAGAGTGAGCAATAAAGACACGGAGATATTACATTACATATTGCAGTGAATGGAAAATTGAGAATCTTGATTTTCCAGTAGGAACAGTGAAAAGATTACCTTTCCAGGGCTGCTCTTATCACCGTCCTTGGGCAGTGCACTGAGGGACTGAGTGCGTCTCTTTACTGGTGACGTAGAGAGCGGCTGCTCTGGTACAACTCCTGGGAGGAAGCTGAAAGGAGACAAAAAACAGCCCTGTTTGTAATCTTTAGATATTGATACAGAGACACTGAGAACAATACGCACAGGCAGACTTAAACTTTCTCTTTCCCTCTTAATTATTTCAAAAATGTATTTTATACTCCATAACTGGTACTATTTATCTTAGAGCTGCAAGTCTATCAGATGTAGACAGAGCACACAAGTAGTTCATCTCCCATGAGATACATCAGCAGTTTCAGCAGAAAGCTCATCCATTTCAATGGCTGACAGGCTGGCCACTGCCTTTCATATAGTGATAGAGCCCAGAGATGGAATGCTTTTGTTCCCATCTGCTTTGTTCTGGCATTGAGCTCTTCTGCCCAAATTAGCGCGAGGATACAGAAAATATCACACTCCTTTACTGTATGTGTGGGTACACAGTACCACACAGAAAATTACTGCGAAGGCTGACTTGGACAAATACATAACCACTTTTATGTACGGACTCTGATAAGGGTGCATGTGTGGTGTGTATCTTCATGCATTTAAGTTACCTCACAGCTTTCTAGACAAAATCACGATAAAACAAACAAACAAACAAAAAACATATACTCACGGGTCATCCACGTCACTCTCAGTCTCGCTGTCAGGCCTCTCCCTCTCTGCTTCTCCTTTCTCCTTCTCTGGAGGCGGCTCATCAGAAGAGGGGGGAGGCTGGGACAGGGGACCTCTCTCTACAGTGGGAGGTGCCTCTGCCGGCTCCTGTGACAGCGCTGCCACCCCCTGACACTCTGAGGAAGAACAACAAAGAGATACTTGATCAGGACAAGTAAACAATGTACGGTATTCAAAACAACATTCAAATCCAAGGAAAATGACATGACACTGGCAGTAACACATTTTCTATGGCCATTCAGTCAGGCATAAGCGTATTTGGTACCTGTCTTCAGACTGGCTGCCTGAGGGTGGTTGACCGGGTGTGGGCCCTCTCCTGGCTGAGACGAAGCATCTGATTGGGTGGGTGCCAGGAAAGGGACCAATGAATGCCAAGGGAAGACTGGAACTGACCGTGGCTCTACATTGGTCCACACTGCAGAAAAAAAGAGAGCATTGGTTATGACTAACAGCCAGCACCATCTGACGTCCGTAACTTCATATGATGCTTCCCTGCTCAGATATCACATTCAAAAGAACCAGGCCTTCATGCATTCAGACTACCAAGATGCTATTTCCATATTTGGGGAATCAGGGCCCTCAGTGCAACACTCCCACCAGAAAAGCATTCCTACTCCAATCATCAACTCCAATCATTTCTTAAAATTACTTTGCAATGTTTTATCATTTAGGAGTGATAAAACCACAAATGAACAGACATAAATCATCAGGGATAGATCAGAGCAAACTGCTTTGACAGTGGCTCCTCTGGACACACAGCACTACTGGCTGTCATTTTAGCCATCTAAAAAGGGGCAGGTTCACACCTGTAACACTAGATGGATACAATTAACTTCCTGACAAAATTAGTACTTCGAGAACAGAGAATATTAGCACTGCCACAGTAGCACACCTCCAGCCACTTAACTGGTTAAATCACTTCAACAACAGCAGATGTACAAAAGGACTCTCTGTTCCCAGTAACAGGCTGGATGGAGAGGAGAAGCTGGTACACTCTGAACCCTCATATATTAAAAAGGGACTCTGTAAGTCATATCATCTTTATTTCCATTAGTGAATAAACAATGCCTCTCTCAAAAAGTTTTAAATGACAAAATCTATCCTGTGAGCTCTCAAAAATAGATTCTGTCCATTGTTTATTCAACACTTAAGGATTGCATTATGCTAAGACTAAACAACAGTGAAATATTGTTGTATGTATAAAGATTTGGCAAAAAAGGATCCTCTGTACTCATATAAACAGTAAGACAAGTGGCATAGACTAACCAAACATGCTTAATCCTTGCCGGAGATACTGAGGATTCTCTGATGAGAACATGGTTGAATGAAATCCTTGCTGTCTCTCCCAAACAGAATAATGATATGTCCTTTTAAAATATCTCTTCTACAACACACATAAATCCAGGAAAGGAAACATCTTTAATCCAAAATCTCGAGCTGGTGTTGATGGGAAGCTCACAGAAGACGACAAGTGCTCAATGGTGTCTGTATCCGTTTCATCCCTACAGGTTGCAGTCATCATTCACAAGAATTACGGCATCATCAACCTGCATCATGAGGATTTTAAGATGTGGCATACAGAGGTATCCTTCTTTTGAGTCCCAATGTGAGTAAAAAATGAAAAATGTCTGTCAAGTCGAGTCCATGTCTCTGTATCGCAGAATGCCGCAATCTAATAACGCACACGGAACAATCATACATCAGTGGACAAAATGTACGATAAACGATTTCAATAAATCACAAAACTTAAGTTAAATCTCTGTAAATGCAACAGTGTATTGACGACCGACTGAAACGATGATTATGATCGAAGGCAAGGATCCTCCTCCCTTTGGTCTAATTACCCCCGATGCCCTCTCTCCCTGTTTGTTTACATTACTACAGCAGCTTGGTCATGAAGGGGTTAACAAGGCCTCGAGTCCATCCACGGCCTCGATTAAAACATCCGCCCGAAAACTACGCAGTCTTCCTGGGCCATGGCAAACCTCGCTCTGTGCTACAACAGAGCTGCAGACATGAGGGCTCGGTGGGTATAAAGAAGCACATGAAGCTCCCGAGGGAAACAGCTAGTGGCTCCTGTTCGAGGGCACCGTGTCGATCAGGATAAACAGCACCGCAACAAGCAAATTGGGGCGATCAAAGCTAAGGTGATGCGTCTACTTGAAACTTGGAAGAGCGATGTGACAATCTGGTTATTGTCCAAGTGTACACTGTTTACTTCAACGGCGACTTTAATACTTGCCGATTCTTACAATTAACCACAAAGGAGCCAATTCAGCTGCCTCTTGCAACAACCGGAGCTTCAAGTGCACCACTCCAAATTGGACCAACCTCTCGGGAACGCCCCTGGTCGTGCACCCGCCGCACAGACAGAGGCAAAAGAAACGCAATTGTTCTCATGTCTCAACTACAAAGGCGTATTCACACGTACTGGCTGCCAAAATAATCCAGCGAGGACTGTTTGACAAGTGCATTACACCAAATACTAACTTGTTTTCCCCGTTACCTGCACCCAGAATTGCACTATGCACCTGTCGTAACCTGACAATTAACACCTGCAAAGATCCAAAATCACCTATAAAATGGTAGCAGCCAGCCTGATCTTATTTGTGTTTACTACGCATAAGCAGATGTCGATGAGTGTAAATCTGGTGCATTCATCCATCAGCCAGTGCTTACAAGCCCGCTATCCATCAGTTTTGATTATCAAGAGATCAACCAAACACCATATCGACTACAAACCAGCTCATCTGATCTCTGCACAGTCTCTGATTTACCAGCTCAAATGCTACCTGGCCAATCTGGCCACAGACCTGACGTTAGCTACCAACTGATGTGTCTACAATATAGCGATAAAAGCGACCACGGTGAGGACTCCTGGCTCCCGTCAGCGAGCAGTAAGGGGGGGTGAATCGCATTTGGTGTTGTATTTTTCTTTCTCCTCCTCAAGACACCAACCGAGTGGCTGGATGAAGATGCCCGAATACTGGACCCGCAAACGACGGGGGGCTTTAAAAGAAGCAATACAGGTTAATGCCGTTGGTGAGGTCCGTCCGCCTGCAGCAGGTTAGCTAGCCACTTCGTGCGGACGACATCGGCGCGCACACCGTCCACTTCGGTTAATACTTGGTATTACGAGTGTTGTTTTGGTCCAGAAAAGTCCTCTTATCACATCTCCACAGCTCCTAGCCCGAGTTTACTCCCTTATTTTTGTCTCGTTGTGTCTCTCGCAAGCCTTGGCCCTTTCTTTCTCTTTCCCTCCCTCTTCCTCTTGTTGTAAACTAGGCTGCTTGCCCCCCCTGTACTCGTCCCCCTCCCCTTCTCGTCCTGTCAACCTCGCCCAGCCTTGTCCCGCCTTCTTCGGCGAATTCCATTCTACTATTGGCCAAGGCAGCCTCCTGTCAACTGCCCGCCGCGAACTCTGATTGGTCGGAGTGTGCACTGGAATGCCAGTCATATGCAAATTTCACCCGGCTTTTCGACTAGCGGCTCTTCTTACCACAAAAGCTGGAGTTCTCTTTAACGTAAATTACCAATAAATACAAAAAAACTCATGTAGCTCTTTTGTATCCATATTGCTATATAATCTGGCGTTTATGTAATGCCTCAAAAATATGTATTTTTGTGTTTCTTTCAATAAGCCCACCCAGGCTCATGTCATTGGTACAGGATTCGTAGTAAACATGATTGACGCGTGAAACCGCGAATCAAAAGCCGACACTCAGATGTAGGCCAACCAATGGCTTAACAGAAGTTAAACAAGATCCTGCCTTCTTACAAATGGTCGGATAAAGATTTAAAGTACCCACGAAGACCATCCGAAGCAGGAAGGCGCTAGTGAGCTATGTCCTGTTTACTTTCCACGCTTCTTGTGGTCTTTCTATGCAATCTGTAAAGGGGATGGAGGGGTCTTAATGTGGGCTCTGAGGTCAAGATGACGATGCACATCTACTCCCATTATGCTTATATGAGTATTCAGGGTCATTCTCTGTGTTTCTTGTGCATTTTACCAAAGTTGTTAAGTGCAAGCATGAATGCAAACATAAAGACTGTATTATAACTCAGCAATGTTCACTTCTGCAATGTCTTTTTCTGATAATGCTACACATTTGCTTTTAGGAATGCAGCTAACAGAAGAGAGGCCAGTGATGTAATTTTCCTCCATAAAAAGCCCTTTCAAATCCCAAAACATTTTTCCATCTCTCCATCATGCAAATGTGCCTCCTCCAGACAGAAATTTAAATGTTCTGATGCAACACTCGCAGGGACATGGAGAGAGAGAGAGAGAGAGAGAAAAAGAGAATTGAAAACAGGAGAGTAGGGGTGGTTAGAAAGAGAGGGAAAATGGGTGGAACAGGCTAAGAGTGGAGAGGACCAGAGGGTAAAAATAGACTGAGAGTCAGTTTCAGCAGGAGAGGCAGGGAGGGAGGGATGGAGGAGGAGGGTGGGTGGGTGGAGAGAAAACAACTTGTGAAAACAGAACTTCTCTTAAAGGGAGGGAAGGCATGGGGGGCCAGAGATGGGGGACATGCAGGGAATGCATTTAAAGATACCTACTGCATATTATTAAGGCAATAACACAGCTAAGACAGACAGGAAGACTTGTACTCATGATATGGTTTCCCGTCACACTGTATGAGTCAAGAAGTCATGCTCAGCTTAGCTCATCTATCCATAAGACAAATACAATACTGGGAGGGACTTAATTACCACTACCAGCCAGTCAGCTCATCAGGAGCTTGGGAACTGACCAATAAGGTTGTGAGAGTCACTGTCCGCCACTGTCCTCAGTAGTTTAAAAAAAAAAAAAAAAGTTAACCCTTTCAGTCCTTGGTTACACTTCTCTATTAGGAAAAACACAAAAATTTGGGTCTGTGCAGCTACACAAGACTGGACAAAAAAGAAATAATATTCTAACATGTCAAAGAAAAACAAGCATTTTTGCAGTACACCTAAGCTGCACTCAATATCCTCTCAACTCTCATGTGCCTTTATCTTCTCAGTCCATTGGCATCAGCAAAGCATCTTGCGTCATGTAAAAATATGGGGTGACTGTACTTCTTTTAAGCCTAGGCGTTTCCAGTAAGGGTTTGACTAATAGGCATTAGAAGAAGAGACAGAGAGAGAGAGAGTAAGAGATTAAGGCTTATCAACTGCACTGAGCTCTCAACAAGTCAATCCAGTGAACACAGTGTGTTAAGCACAGCTAGTTGGACAGCTTGGCTGTGTGAGTGAAAGGAAAAGAGGGTGAAAGAGGGCAGGGTGGAGATGAGGGATTACTGTGGCTGCTCAGTGGTTTCAACCCTGAGTAAACATTACAAGTCTGTGGTAATGAACTACATCTGACCAATTATTCAGAGCAGAGTAATGAGTTTTTCCTTTAGACTGGTTTGTATACAGTAAAATCCTAAACGGATTAGCAACAACATACTGCAAATGTATTTGTGTACAAGAATTGTTGTCACTTGGGCGACATTTTCTAACTCTCACACAACAGTTGTTTGACCACAAAAAGATGTTCAGCTAAGATAAGAAAATCTGTTGACGGCATGTATGTGAAGTTGAAGGGGGGAGGGAGTCATGGAGGCTGGTGGGAAGGCACAGCATTTTAGAGCTTAGTCATATATAACAGAGATAAGTGGTGAAGAATAGCACGAGTAAAAGAAAAGGTGTGAAAAAACAGTAGAAGAGAAATTCCCCCTCTGCTGAGCTTAACTATTTCTCCCTGCTGCCGTGCTGGCAGTGCAATATCTGTGTAGGTGTTCTGCAGCTTTCATTGGCTGTCTCCGCTTACAGGCATCGTGCTTTTATTGTGCGTATTTATGCAAGTCTCTACCCCCCAATTACATCTGTCAAACGCCATGTGACCTCACATAAGAAACTTTTCCTCCTCCTCTTTACCTATGGTGGCACCATGCAGGCGGAGCGCCGCCTTCGCTCACTCTCCCATCCCATCTCTCTCATCCCTTAATTCATCTTCCACCCCTGTGCTCTGTGTCTCTCCCTCCCACAACCCACCATTTGCTCCGTCCAATTATAACTCGATCCACCAGTCCTTTGCAGTTACCATGGCAACAGCTATGTTGGGCACAGGTCCCCGTGTCGCCCGTGGTCACCAGTCTGCCATGGACCATCAGCATCTATTGTATCAAAATAAAGTTAACCATCGTTTTTACATGGCTTGTGGACGCACAGAGGGGTGGCTTTGTGGGACGCAAACAGGAGAATCTTTTAAGACACTGGACTCAATAATGTCCTTGTTCTAGTTTCAGTTAAAGTATAAAAAACCCTGCTGCCCCCTCTTTCTTTTGATGTTGCAGAGGGAAGACCCATCACGGAGTATTGAGAAGAATAAAATGACAATTGCTGGTAACTGCACAGATCTCATTGCTCACAAAACACACTTCACATTCTGTAGCTACTTAAGCAGATTCACTGACTCTCTCTTCCTGACAGCGAATAATTAGCAATGGGGAAAACAGATGAAACACAAACTTGAGACCAGTGCATGGAGACCTATATCCCTCCATCCACTGTGTAGAAGAACTTGTAATGTGTGTATTTGGCCATCTGGGGGCACTACTAGCCTGCAGATAAATGGGTGACAGACGGGCAGCAGCAGAAAGAAAACCAGTGGAGCTGGAGATGCAAGGAAAGGAAAGGAGGAGAGTGGGATGAAGGAGAGAAAAGAAATTCCTAAGCTAGATAAAAACTCTTCTCATTCCAAACTTTGAGACGTGGGGAACACACAAAGAAGGTGATCACCTATGAATGCGGGTTCAACTGAAGATCCTGAAAAAGCAGCCACAAATCTGAATATCGGTCTAACTTCACATGCATGCAGTCAAAGTCTTGGAGCCACCTCAGACTCAAGAGTCCCACTGCACCAGTGCATTTTGAGAATCTCCCCAAAGTATGCTTCGCCCAATAGGAAATAGGATTATCATTGCACATGACTTTTGTGGTAAGTCTTGAGGGCTTCACATGTGCTTTGGTGCCAGTCTAGATGGCTGTGTGATCCAGATGTGGTTGTTGCCATGGCCAGGGAGGATATGCAGGGCTTTAAGCGTTACGTAAAGCAAGGGCGGGAGGGAGTGGGGATGTTATTCCCGGGTATCCGTATCCGGGTAGACCAGGATGAGGAGAGCAAAGTGGAGAGGAGGGGAAGCGAAGCCACTGCAATGCGATGGAGCAAAGGGTTAAAACAAACGTGTCATAATTTTTTAGAAAGAAAAATAAAAAAAATGTGATGGAGGAAAGTGGGAGCGAGGAGAAAAGATACATCCAAGAGCAAAATAACGAAAAAGTGTATTCACGTGTACTTAAGGGAGCGTGACATGTTTCCTCAGTGTTGCACAAACTGTGTGTGCATGTGTGTATGCGTGACAGAGAGAGGCAGTGATAGAGAATCACACACTTAATGTACAAAAGCAATATTGTTATTTTACTTTCAATCATTTAGAACTGAGCAATACTGTCATCTGAGCAACACTGATACGTGGATCTTGTGGAACATATCTCTACAACACTTACATTTAAGAAACTAAAAGTGCAATCAAAAAAAATTGTTTTCAAGAATCTGTGATGCTAATAACAATTATTAAGAGATAATCATGCAGCGCGGTACGTGAGATGCCGAGCAGTTTCACTGCGTGGTCATTCAGAGAAAGCTGGTGTTTCTGTCAAAACCCGGATTTGGATCCAAGAGAACGAACACAAAAAACTCATTTAGGACCTTTACGGCAACAAAGTCATCTAGGTCCTCTCTATAAAAAGAACACCATGCACACTTTCCTTATTGACTTCAGAGCTGGACTAATGAGAGCTGCTGCTCGAGGATGCCACATTCTCACTCTCAGTAAATGGAAAAAATGTGTTTTAAATAAATTCTGTAATTTTCAAAACAGTAGCAGAAAACAGTAGCTGGTGTGGAAATATGTGTTGTAAATATGACCATGTAAAGGATATTAGACCTGGAACACTTCAGTCACCGTTTGAATAATTTAAAGGAAAGCCTCTGATTATCCAGGACTGTTTCTGTTTTCAGTTTCTGTTGACTAAAACAACCGAGACGGAGTAAGAAGGAGCCACTGCTAATGTGTTGGTGTGTAAACACATGTGAGCATGCTGAAGTTCCTCCTCTCTCAGTGGAAAGTGACACAAGCACACGTGCCCACACACACACACACACACACACACACACACTCACACTCACACTCACACACTCACACACACACACACACACACACACACACACACACACACACACACACACACACACACACACACACACACACACTCACACACACACACGCATACACACACACAAGGAGCTGCTATTTCTATTTGTGAATATTCTGTGTTATGCACAGGCTACATCAGTGTGATGTTTGCTTTGTTGCCATGGCAACAGACGTTTGGCGCTCACACATCATATCCGGTGCTCAATGATTGACGCTCGGTTACTCGGTCTCATACACACACAGTGCATGCAACACACACGTGACACCATAAAAACGGTCTCATCCTTCACCTTGTCGGTTTTCTGCCTGCTCCTTTAACAGTTTTCTTTTATGGGAAGTTACGGGCATGCTTAAACAGACATTTAATTTACTTACTCATTAGTGTGTCTTAGGCGGGAAAGCACATACACACAGAGAAAATACGCAGCTTTGTCATAAAAGTGTGCGACAGTGTCAGTTGAGGAGCGTAACCGAGCCAGGGGACTGGTGCCTTATTTCTAAGTGAATTAATCAAACCGCAGAACATAAATGTGCATGTGTGGGATTATAATGTATGTAACACAGACGAGAAAGGAAGAACTCACAGACTACTTACTTCTGAATTGTGCAAAATCTAATTTAAACAGCTCCCTTCCTATTACATATCATGCTCTCTTTGTCTTCTTACACATTGCACTTTAGCATATGATCTATAAGGTGTTTGAAGTATATTAGTTTCCTGAATTATCAGCCTATATTGTCCGTTTATTAACTGCCACATATTTCACAGTAATTTCATTCACCGCTGATGAAATGAAAGCTGCTACCTGACCGCAGGAACATGCCAAACATTTAGTTTGCTCATTTTATTCATTCGTCAGATTGTCCGGTTTTCATTTTTGTAAATACTATTTTAATTTAAAGGCCTGATGAATCCAATAAGTTTGCCTGTCCCTGAATGGGTTTAATGTGTTTTCATTAATGAGTTGTTGACCCACGTAGGAGAATCCTAAATCGTCCAGGTTTGAGTGGAGATTCTTGTGTTTTCACCTTCACGTGAACATAATGCTGACCAACATGAAATGTGTGGACTTTCTGGCATAAATATGATGAAATTTATATCCTCAGTGTGTACTCTGAATCATATTTATTATCATTACACAAAGATACACATATTTAATATGCAAATATACTTCAAGATCAAGAAGTGTCAACAATATTTCTTCAGAGGATCTGCAGTACCAATTCCTTTTTGTTTTCGTTAAACAATTCCAGTTTACTGAGGAGACTTAAATTACCCAATATTTTTTAATACTGTAATATATTTTGACACAAACAATATGGAAGGTAATTTGAAAAGCACAAAATTAACCTTTAAAACGAAATGAAAAAAAGAGACTGTTTACCATTTGCTCATATTTCACAAGCTGATAAGAAAACACTAACACCTACACAAACTTGTAAACCGCTAACACACCACACGTGTCATCGCACACATATGCGCATGGTGTTTCCTACTTTCCCACGTATTTCACACGCTCCTACGACCATACGCCAAAGCTCACACACCCTTTCGAACTCCGGAGAAAACACCCACATGTGCTCTTCACTTAAACATCCTCAAAATAAATGCACATGCACACAGACAAGCGTGCACGCACTCACACAAAGAGATGCTATTCATTCAGCATCCTTTCAGCTGCAAAAAAAAAAGGGATCTGAGGAGGGACCGTACACTCAAAATGACAGCGCTCCCTTTCCTGTCCACTTCTCTGTCACACTTGTGAAAGTCTGCACAGCAATAAGAACATACACACGGAGGGCAAAAGGCCCTAGTGAAGTGAATTACACTAACTAATACTATATGTCCATATATAACAGAACTGAGAAGCAGGCTTTTATTTTCAGCTGATGATGAATAATGCTCTCTCATACTCTCTCTCTCTCTCTCTTTCTCTCTCTCTCTCTCTCTCTCTCACACACACACACACACACACACACACACACACACACACACACACTTTATACTACAGCATATTCCCACACAGGAGCTTGAAAGAATTCTTCATACACCCACACAATACACTGAAACTTACAACATATATGCTACACACACACACACACACACACACACACACACACACACACACACACACACACACACACACACACACACACACACACACATTTAGATTTAACCCAGTTCGAGGTTACTGCCCAGGAATGCTTCCCACACCTTGACTCACTGCATCCTTACACGAGTCACTAATAAACAAACAAACGCATGAAAACACACACAGCAAGAGTCAAAAGAGAAATAGTTTGTAGAGAGCAGGAATGTAATAGTCGCTAAGGTCAGGAAGACACACACACTTAAAATAAGCATGTTGGTCAGACTTTTTAAAGAAATAAACAACTGCAAGGTTTTGGCAAAACTTGCCGTTAAATCCTCCTCTTTTGCTCCGTCGTCGTCTTTATTCATCTACAGTACGCTGCCGTCCTCTCTGTGGCATTCCTCATTCTCTTTCTGATCTAATCCCCTTTTTCAACTGTCTCTCGAGCTGAAAATCAAAAACATCAGTCCACAAACAGTCCATAACTGGCCTACATATATGTAGACCACACGTTCCGTACCCACTTCTGTGTAGCACTGATTCACAGCAGGGAACAACGACACTGCTTCACTCCTCCATTATTTTTATTCTCTTAATATTCCTTATTTTGTCTTTCTGAACTTGCCCGTTCCTCTCTATGATAAATCCATGCTGTTGCATTACGTCTTGTTTGTGTAGTGTAGGTATGATTGCTACCACTCTGCCACAAAGTTTCTGTCTATGATGACTTGGAATATAAGAGCGACTCTTGAATATCAACAAAGCTAATCCTGTATAATGTACAGTCTAATCCCTATAGAAAACACAAAAACACTGAAGCATGCATGCCCATGCATACATTTTCTCTTTTGCACTTTCTCTGTCTCGCAAACCACACGGTTTAAGACACAAACACATGAGTACACAGAAATAATTTTGCACCCAGCTAGTCTTTTCCATTTGCATTTAAACTCCAAAGTAAAAACAGTGTAATTATTACTTTGGTAATTTTGGCTCTGAAATATGGTATGTGATGTAAAATAGTCATTTTCAAAAATCCTCAGATAAACTCAGCTCCATTTTCAGAGTCAATGGGACAAACAGCACAGATTTTTCTTACCTCACTGAGTGCTGACTAGTAAATTCAGTGACTATAGTGAATATAGTATATAGCTTTTGTCATCAGCAGTGATTCCAGCAAGCCTAGTCCTGACCTGGTGAATCACAGGTGCTTGTTCCAGGGCTTACACGGGTCACGTGACCAGCCTTTGCATTTAGCTTAGTGTGGCCAGCAGACACGAGGATGGCTGACAGACGACTAGAGGAAGCCATATGGGACAACAGCATGTTGGCTGACAGAAGCTTCTTTCACTGGGCATCAACACACACAGGTTGTGGCATGTTAATGTGAATCTAACTCTCTATTACACTGTGGCCTGTTCTCAGACAAGTTATCACATAAAATAATAATAATAAAAAAAATCATAAGCATAGCAGTTTAATACTTTTTCCTTCTAAACAGCTATGATTGCTGAATGAATGATTGTTAAGCTGAATTAAATGTATTTGATGAATGAAATACTACACATTATATTAATGGCTGGCTGGCATTTAACAAATCACTAATCATGGACCCCTCTATTTCCTATTCTATTTAACATGAAATGTGTGTGTGTGTGTGTGTGTGTGTGTGTGTGTGTGTGTGTGTGTGTGTACAAAATAAAGAAGAAAAACTTGTAAACCTAAATTTACACACAATTTGCCTGGTTTTCTCATTATTCTAATACTTATTCCACTTGGCAGTAGCTTCAGCTGAATTCAATTTTATGAACAAAATTTTTCTTCTGTCTCTCTCCTCTGGTACTTTTTCCAGGACGCAGGCTGCACTATCGCTGCATTTCTCCGTGGAGTCTCAGTAAAAGAATCATTGGCATCATCCCCCAAAATGCTTGTTAACCTGCTAGTTCAAGGCCAGTGAAGAGCATCCTAAGCCCATTCTGAACTGACACTGTGTGTACACCACAGAGCCAAACAGCTAAAAAAAATCTATCATTTAAAAGGGTAAAAGGAAATTCTAATAACAATTCAATTTAGTGAATATACTCTACGGGTAACGTGTTTCGATTGTAAAAACAAACAAAAAGATATTAATTACACAATCCTTAATGCCACAGTTCTGGGGATGCTGCATCAAATCTTTCCCCTGAGTTTGTTAAAAATTGGGATTCATCCTAAATTAAATAATATTTCCTTCATTTATCATTTATATGTACAGGGCTGCAATTTGGTGTGTGATGTAGGAACAAAGTTTCACTTGAGTGATATATTCAAATATAAATGTGTATATATAAAAACTGTGTAAAGAATACTATTAATGGACAGTCTGCTTTCTGAGATTTTTGTTGTTTTTCACTTTGATGTAGATCCTCATACATCCTCAATACATTTTTCTACACAGTATTTAATGTTCTATTATATCAATATGATTTATTTACATTTATGATGTTCTTGCAGGGGGTTGCATTTTTTCCAGACATAGACTAAAAAACTTAAGTTTTTGTAAAGGTACAGAGAAAACAACATTTTATATTCTTATTCCACATATATGCTCTTTTCTAACAGCAGGCAGTTCACAAGTTGCCACTAATTTCTCCATAGTCCCCCAAGTTTCTCCTCCTACCCCGAAGACACTGACCTCATATACAGAATACACCCACGCGTATGGAGCAATTCTTACCTGTGCCAGGACGTCCCATGATGATGTCTTTTCGTGGGACGGGGTGAAGGCTTTCAGCTGGGAGGATCAGGGGCAGCAGAGCAGTGGGAGAAGGGTGACAGGGAACTGGCTGCTGGACCTCACCCCCAAACCCTGTCCCCCTGTTCTCCTCTCGTTCCCCTGAGCTGTCCGTGCTACATGAAAGGGGAGCTGTGACTGTTGTGCTGACTGTAACTGACAGGGCCTGCAGGGGAGTGGTAGGGGTGTCAGTGGTGGGCAGGGAGGAAGGTGTTGGGGACACAAGCACCAGAGTTTGGGCTGGGCTCCGCAGGAGGACGGTGCCATTAGGTACTGTGGCTGCAGCAGCGTTAATGGGGACGGGAACCTGAAGGCCAGAAACAGGCTGAGGAGTAAGGGGCGTTAGGCTGATGTCTTTAGATGAGGTGTTATCTGTCTCTCCTTCGTTTACACCTCCTCCTCCTCCTCTTCCCAAAGGACACTCTGTAAATTTTGCCAGTGGGACTTCGGGATTCCTCACAATGACAGGGGAGTCCCGCAAGGCCTGTTGGGATACAGGGACCACACGACGAGGACCTCCATCGGGAGTGAGAGGAGAAGGAGGAGTTGGCGAGACCAGCAGAGGGGGAGGGGATGCAGCAGTGGAGGACGGTGGCCTACTGGAGGATGGGGTGGTCACTCCTCTGGGTCGGGAGAAGGTGGGTGTGTGTGTGCGGGAATGTGAAGCTGGTATCTGAGGGGAGAGCACCCTGAAAGAGTTGTTGAGGTCCCCCTGCTCAAGCTCTGTCTTGGGCGTGTAATCGTGGTGGTGTGAGGGAAGGGGTGGTGGAGGAGGTGCGTCAGGCTTTCGTTTGCTGGGGCTCATGGGGACTGTAAACATTAGGTTGCTATGGAAGGAGGGCTGCATGCCTGAAGTGTGTCTCTCCCTTTCTCCTCCTCCAGCCGGGGTTGTTGCCTTACTGCCCCCTGCCCCTCCTCCCCCCGTCCCGCTGGGTTGCCTGTGCCTCCGGTGCTGCAGGACCGGGGAAGCGGTAATTGGGGAGAAGTTGGCCGGCCTGAAGCCAAACAGCGGGGAGGGTGAGGGAGAGGGGGCAGGGGAGAAGGGGGACTGGTTGGAGATGGGAGAAAAGGAGGGAGTGCCAGAGCGGGAGCTTCCTAATGACACAAGCATGGTGGCAGCCTCACACTCATCAAAGTCAAATCGTGACGACAGGTCATGGGGGAGGAGGGAGGGGAGGACCAAGCGGGGTCTTGAGTCTCCTCTGCTACTGGTCTCACTGCTTTCTCTAGATGTTTCATCCCATTCAAACTCACTGCTTGCTCTCCCCCGCAGGTCAGAGGGGGTGACTGTCCCTGAGCTGCTGCCACCTCCTCCCCTCTCTCCCCCTGCTGCCTCCAGCTCTTTGGTCCTCATGGACAAGTGTCTAGAGCAGTATCCTCGACGCTGTGACTCCTTCATACAGCCCTCTCTGGAGCACAGCCTCCTCCACTGCTTACCATTGAACTTCTTACGGATACCATTAGGGGTGCATACGACATCGCCCTTCTTGTATTTCTGCTGAGCCAATGAGAGGGGAGTCCTGGAGCGAGAGGAGGCAGAGGTGGTCCCCCCACCAGGAGCGGGAGTAGGGGTCTGAGTGGGAGTGGTCTTTGATGGAGGTAGGTTTGGAGCGCTGTTATTCATTTCAGAGCCCAGTAAGGCAGGGGACGGGGGTGGCTGAGAACTAGCTAGGGTGGAGAGTTGTGGTGGTCCCAGACCCCGAACCACAGAGAGGTGGGGGGAGGAGGGAGGGTAGCCACTAGACTTGGACATGATGTTTCTGTGCTGAGAGGTCACAGCATTTGGCTTGGGACTGACAGTGAGGCCCATGTTAAAACGAGACACCTCGACGTCCTCTTCTGGAGTGTTTGGCTGTTTCTGTCTCTCTCTGTCAGAGTAGTTGTCCCCACAGCCATGAACTGTGCTACCAGCTACACCAGAATGGGGTGGTGGATGTACGTTTCCATAGGGATGTCCTCCTCCTACCCCGTCATGTGAAAACCCATGGCCCAACCTTGCTCCCCCTCCCAACACCCCCATTCCAATACTCAACTGGCACACTTCCCTCTCTACCTCCATCTCCTCCCTCCGCTCTCGCTCTTCCCTTTCCCTCTCCCGTTCTCTCTCCTTTGCCCTCCCACCGTCCAAATGTGGGACCTCCCAAGGAGGAGTGAGCAGTCTCAGACTTTGCCTGGACACCCATACAGCTTGAGCATTAGCTTTCCTTTTCTCTTTCTCCCCCCTCACCCTTCCATCATCTACAGTCTCTCTGTCCTCACTCACGAGCACCTGGTAAGGAAATGAGACACCGGGGTGGGGGTCCACCTGAGCTATAATCCCTTCTCTGTACAGTAGAGGACCCCCCTCTTCCCCACCAAAGGGCACACACACTCGCGTCCCGACAGCCACAGGTGCCATGCCGGGTGGTGGGGCATCCAAAATGAACTCCACAGTACTCTCAACTCCTGATGACGATGTCATCATGGTTCCACCACGGAAAGGGTATTTAACAAGGGTTTCCTCTCCTTGGAGCTGGATTTCAACAGTACCTCCACTCACCCTACGCACCACCCCTGGTCTGAACACAGGTGATAAAGGGCACGAGTCAATCTCCTTCACCCCTCTGCTCCCTGCAGCCTCCACCCCACTCTCCATGGTCCTCTTTATCTGGCGAGCTATAACCCTCTGATTTTTCATGCCTTTGGCCAGAGCTTCAGCTAGTCCCTGTGAAAGACTGGACTCTTTAAGGTGCGAGTTATGGAGGGGAGCTGGGCTGTGGGAGTCCTTTTGATGAGGGCTTGGTCCTGTTGCTTCCATCACGTCCAGGTCAGCTGAATGCTCACTAGCTGTATCGGTGGACGAGGAGCGCACTGAGTTGGGGGCCCCCTCAGACTCATTTTCCCCAGTTTGGGCATCTTTTTCTGGGGAATATGCTTTCCTGAGGGCCCTATCCTCCGTGGAAACAAAATGGTTTACTTCTGTAACTTTACTATCCACAGTTAGCACTGATGGCTGATTACCTGAGCAATTATTACTTCTACTATTACTGCTATTCATAAAAGTACTATGGCTCCTAGCACTACTGTTACTACTGTTTATCGGGTTGTTTATACCACTTGTAGAGTTACTGTTAGTATTACTATTGATGCTAACATTGATGCTTTTATTAATGCTATTACTACTCTTGAAATTATTATTGGGTGTATTCACACTATCAATGGTTTTGCTGTTAATACTGCAGTAACTGTTGTGTATGAGTGCAGGGCTGGAGGTAGGAATGATAGTCAGGGCACTTGCATTGTTAGCAAAGTGCTCATACGTGTATTTTTTCTTGGGTACACGAGCCTTAAATGTGGCTGTTTTCCTACTAGAGACTGAGCCTAAACTGGGGCTGTGACTGGTGGCTAAAGGGGGCGTGGCTGTGGAGAGTGGCGCTGGGGCAGAGGTAGGAAATACTACGGTATCAGTGGACATGGCACTATTTCCATTTGTGCCCACTATCTTCTCATTTTCTGTCTTTTCTTCTGCCTTCTTTACATTCTTCTCAGCTGACTCCACAGGTTGCCTCAGCTCAGTAGACTCCTCCCTCATGGGGGTATTGCTGTTTGTGATTGGTTCTTCGTTAGAGTTGGCAGCTGTGGGCGCTGTCTGTTTGCGTGTCGATGGAGTGCTGGGCGGATGCTGTGTGGTTTTGATGAGTGTCTCCTTCCTGACTCTTTTGGGGTCTTTCTCTTTGAGGGGCTGAGAGCCCCCTCTCCTTCTCCCCCCTCTGCCTCTAGTTAATGGGGGAGAACGCCCTCTGTGTTTCTTTAATGGTCTCATCTTTTCTTCACTGTTCACAAAGTGCTGCAGATTTTGTAGCCCTCCTGTTTTTCACTTCTTACGCACTTCTTTATTCTGCTTTTTCTTCTCCCCAATCCGTTTGTCCTCTGTATTGCTGGCTGAAAAGGAAGAGGGAAACACAGAAGACAGGTGGTCATTTATTATCTTGATAATCAAAAATTGCTGAGAATAAAAATGACGTCATACCTGGAAGTGTGCTACACTGCACTGGCTATCACATTGGCTCAATAACTGATGTGTGCTCTCATTCACCCTCCTTGTCTGCCTGATCCACTAGAGTGTACATGCAAGCGCATTTGTAATTGCTTGTCTGTAAGCGTGAATTGTCCACTTGAAACATAAAATCTTAATTCCAGCATTAGTTATGCACCATTTTAAAACCAAACTGGCATTTAGAGAAATGACAGATTCATGAAAATAAAGAATATGATATCTTTTCTCATAAAATTCAGCATTCTCAGCCTAATACTAAATAATCAATAAAATGTGGAAAAATAGATATTTTTGCTTTGATAGTTGATGAATTACTGATTTATTTCCCAGTTAATCCTGGGCAATCATGTGTGAGATCGACATTTAATCTGGTTAACCTTGAGTGAGTATGACATCACTTACACAGTGGATTAGTTTGGATAAAAAGAAAGGGTCAGCAAAAAACAACAGCAAACAAATAAAAAACAAACAAGCCAAATGGACAATAGAAAGAAAGAAATAAAGTAAGAAAGAAGGAAAGAAAGATAGGTAAACATCCAAGGTCACAGTACTCCAGTATCCAAACACCTGCCTTTAATGAGGCTTACGTCTCTTTAATTTCAAATGCACGCAGAGACAATAACGCTTTCACTCCATCTACACTATCTTTATCTATCACACACACACACACACACTCACGCACTTGAGTCTCATACTACAGGTCGCCTGATCTCTCCACTGTACTCCCTCCCGCTCCTTCGACATGCGACAGGGTAGCTTTCTCACACTATGCATTATAGACTTGATGCAGCATGTTCAATGTGAGTTTGCAACAAAAAACACAGCATTTATTTTAACTCTCATCGGGAGGAAAAGGCTGGCAGTGGCCTGAGTGAGGTCACCCTACAACATGAGTGAAAGAAAAAGAGAGAGAGAGAGAGGGGAGAGAGAGAGAGGTAGGAGTATGCGGCTGTTTGGCTGTTTGTTCAAATAGGCTGTTCTTGTGTAGTCATTGGGAATTTCCACAGTCATTCTAGCACTCGCTGGGCCTCTCTCACTCTTTCTCGATGTCTCAGTCTTTCCCAGTCATCTTTTGTCATTGTTTCACTGACACACACACACACACACACACACACACACACACACACACACACACATTTCTACAAAAAGACAATAATTGGAATAATCTGCCATGGTAAGATACGCCCAAAATGAGAGAAATTAAAAGGCTGGCACAGGATCAGGCACACTCACTGATGCAAGATTACAGGCTAAATACAGTCACACACGCACACAAACACACACTTACACAGTCGTACATAGACGTGTGCATATGTGCTCCGCTCGACTAGGCTCAGCAACTAAACAACATATGCAAATGCCTGCATTCCTACAAATACAGACAAGAACACAGGGACAAATGTACACGGTACACATGCTCACACTTCCTGTCCTAGACATGGGAAAAGTTCGTCACGCACACATAAGGTGACCTTGTTGTTAACTGTTTGTTTGCTGCAACAAACAATCGACAACATTAACCTGTAACACACCACTTCCACTTCCTGCGGTGCAGAAAAGCATCTCTTCCTGGTCCTGAATTCCTGACATACAACCCAAGTCATTCACACAGTCATCACTGAAGCTCCATTTTGACCTTTGCCCTTGCATAATGCAGTATTTACTGTATAAACAGAGAACAGGGCTTTAATTTTAATTACTGAATTGTAATGTGATCAGTCCTTACTTTTATTATTTTTATTACAGATTGTCAGTACACACAAGTGAAATATACATACTGATAACTTCCTTGGTCAGTTCTGCTGACTGTGATATTAAATGATACTAATGTTTCTTTATTACAGTGCAATAGCACCATGTGTGTCGCTTCACATCTGGAAATTAGCTCCTACTGTAGCATAACTGTGAAGCTTCCTGCAGATGCAGACATTTGAAAAACAATGCTCTGTTGATATCTGTGCTTACACATATTACCGACTACACAACTGTTCCTAAATGTCTGCAAATGAAGACAATGAGCAGCATTTACTTCATCTTAAATGTATGAAAAAACAAAATAAACAAATACAATTGTTTTAAGACATCTCGGATCTTTTCAAAGGGAGTTTGAGTTTAAATGAGTCACAAAATTAATGCATCTTATCAATCCAAATTGTTGGGCATACGTTTGATATTAATGCTGATAAAATAGATTTTGAAAATAGGATTCCTGAATAACAAATTAGCAGACCATACTGTATATTAGGCACCATTAAGAAAAACAAAATAAAGAGAAGAACATAAAGTGAAACTACCCTTTACAGTAATTGTTTGTAAATCCCACATATAAACCAGAAAACTCTGAGTGCAGGAACGTTCCTCTTGCCAGTACCAGGCCAAGTACCCCTTCATCAGACTCTGAGGCCTGAACTTGGAGTTCTGGTCCTGTAAAGTTACTGTAGTGGACTGGAAAAGACAGGAAGGAGTCAGAGCCACTTGGCTGGCTGAATGGTTGACTGAATGACTCAGGAGGATCTGATCTTAGCTTAGAAAAATGTGTTTGGTCATGCTCACAGCCTCCCAAAATGCTTTACATTTTGCCTGATAAGCCAGTGGCAGACACGTGTGTGTATGTTCACATTCTGTAGCTTTGAAGGTCCTGGAATGCACAACAGAGTATGTACATACCATGTACATAACAGAGGAGTTTTTATAGTTAAGACACTGACCTAACTTTGCCTGCTGAGTATTTGGTGCAAGTTTGTGACCAGCATCTATTTGTCATGAAATCATCATAAGTTTTTGCTATTCAGAATTCAAATTTGAAACACGTTTTAACTTTGTGCACCCATTTGTGAATACACTCTTAAAAACGTGTGTGGACAACCAATCATCTCATCCCCAGAATTGTATTTGAAATTGCAGACAAATATCAATGTTGCAGAAGACACCAGATTTACTAAATTACAGGTAAAGGTACATGACTTTATTCATGAAGTATGCCTAATTTCAGTGCTGCTATATAATACACAGCATAGGATTTTAAACATTTCACAGCCCCAGTTCTTCCCTAAAAGATCAAAAGCATTACATGCACAGTATGTGCTCCACAAGAATCCCCTAAATTGAAAATAACTGCAGACCTTTAACTCCTGTTGTTAGCTGCAATCCAAGATGCCGAGAGCAAATCTAAATCAAAATCTCCTCTCTCTTTTAGTGCATAAGTTGTTCATCAAAAATTATGACCAAAAATATAAAGGAAATTGTTGAAAAATCCTGATTGTCCTCTGGGCTGAATCCAGACGAAGCAGAGAGAAACTCAGTCATAATTTAGGTAATGCAAGACGTCTACACCTCACAGCATCAGAGCAGGTTAAGAGTGAGACATTTGCCGGTCTGGTTTAAAGCTACTGTAAATCCTGAATAGACGGATAATCGACGGCTATCGTCTCCAATGGTGTCGGACTGGACTCCTCCTCAAACGGCAAAAAGATGTTGTTTCATCCAATACACACACAGGAGCACACAATGTAACCCCCCTCCTCAGCATAACATCAAACTTTACACACACACTAAACGCTCTCCCTGGAATTTACAGTGCAGTCATGCATACACTGTTAAAACCTCCCTTGGACCTATATATCGTCTTACACTCACACATTCATTGTGCCATATAAACACCCGTACACACACACATGCAGGAGCTCACACTCTGGTCCGTATAAGTTTGGCTTTTCTGTAACAACAAACATAAAAATAAATAAAAACGACTTTTAGGATTCCTGAATTTTTAAATTAAAGATACACATTTTCATTCATAGAGCACCTTGCTGGTGATGCCTTTGCAGGCTGGACAAGGGTGCATGTATGCGCCAAACGCACACACACACACACACACACATAGACTCAGAACAGTTATTCATAAGAAAATCTCGATGTTAATACTACAAGAAGAAGTTGCACAGTATTTATTACTGGACTATACAGCCCTGTTAAACCTCTACCTAGATGCCAGTTCGTTCACCCATTCGCTGAGAATTTAGCCTGTGCCCCTTTGCAACATGGCACAGGATGTGTGTGTATGAGAGACGTGGGGGCAAATGCTTATAGACCACGAGATATATGACTGCATACAGCCATCTCCAGGTTGTGTCTACCTTGTTCAACGCTGCTTTTGCATTATATGTCAGTGTGAGTGTATAGGTAGTTACCAGACACACTGCAGTTCATCCTTTTCCTTAAAGCATTTTATGGGTGTCTGTATGGGCGCAGGGCTGCAGTGACGGAGACAAGGATGGAGAGAGAAGAACGTGCGATGGTATAACAAAGAGACAGTAGTACAGCCGTGATAGTGAAGCCTACCGTGGCCCTCGTACACTCCAGCATGGCAGGGCGGCTTTGCCCTTAACTGGGTCACCGGGGAACACACTCATACATGAAACAGCAAAAAAAGAACATGCTCTCTGTTACACACACACACACACACACACACACACACACACACACACACACACACACACACACACACACACACACACACACACACACTTTGGTGTATATGCTCATGAGTGAGTGGGATGTGATCGTACAAGCAACATGACACAACTAAAGGAAAACATTTCGTTAGGGTATTTTAGGTGTAGCAAGAGGGCGAGCTGTGAAGTGTGTGTGCGAGCATGCAAGTGTGTGACTGCGCTTGTTATGGAGAACATCCACTGTGACGTACTATGAATACTGGCAGCTGTTTTGTGGGTGGCATATCTGGCTGTAGATATTATATCAATAAAAGAGAAACACTGAGGCCTGGCATTTGTGCATTCTGGCCCATATTGATCAGGAGGCAGTAGCATAGATCAGAGGTGACTGTTCCTGTTTGGGACCAAATGGCAGAACTGCCAATGCTACATCAATGGCCAACTGCTCCACGAGCCATGCAAAGATGCCTACACCATCAGAGATTTGTCTTCTGCGTAAACAAGTGAAATGATGAGGATATGAGGAATGCATGCCACAGGGTAAATCTGCAGGACGTATGAGGACACTTGAAGTCCAAATGTCAAAAACACAAGCATTAAATCCTGTGGCTGAAAATACACTCAAAGGAAATTATACCAGAACTGTCCAAAACTGCCCAGTCAAAGATGTCAACGGTGCATCGACACTGATTGCAGTGCAGAAAAGTGGACTGTCGGCGAGGGAAAAGCCGAGAAAACACCGAATGCATCCCCGGCTTGCGCTGATCTCTGCGAGTACTACGAGAGGCGCTACACAATGTCAAAGGAGTATTATGACTGGAGGCAGTCAGCCGGTCTGCTCGGTAACAAACACAAACAACCGGTTTCAAGTGACGTTTTATTATCCCAACTAGAAGGGCCTTATTCTTCCTCGTACAACGATGTTTGGCATGCAAATTTCCACTACAACGCCTGGTGCATACACGCAACCACTCCAGAGAAGCTTCCTTAATGGAGCCAGTAAGGTGACACTCTGTCTGTAAGGTTTTATAAAACTTAGGAAAAGCAGGAATCTTTCCGTGTTGGTGTTTCGCTCTAGTAAGCAGCTCAGTAACGTTAGTAGTAGTGGTGGTTGTAGTAGTCGTAGTACGCGACGGTAGCGGTCTACTAGTTCCCACATCATGACACCGTCAGCCCGACCACAAGGAACCGGGATATTGGGTGCCCTCTTGTTTTCCGTTTTCTCCCGGGTCCGCTTCACAAACACCGAATGAGACTGCGTTGCTATTAGTAAACATTTGGGCTGCAATGCTGCAAATAGGTCGGTTGTTTTTACTACGCTAGCGCTGCTCCACTCAAAACTCGCCAGCTGAGGTCAGACAAAAGTAGTCAACATAAACCACAAAATTGTATTATATCCCGGAAGGGAAGCTAAAATGTTTCTCGGTCGTCCGTGGGACTGCGGTAAAACATTTGAGAAAGTTTTTAGGCTGTTACACCCCCACCCCTCCCCTTTCTCTCGGCTCTTCCTCGGCTCGCTCGCGGTGTCACTCCATTTCTTCGGACCGTATCGGAGCAAACGACCGACCGTTGGCACTTCATTCTCGTCTCGTGCTAACTCGCAGCTCCTGAAAATGGAAAATTGTCGTCAGTTGAGCTTCACTACCTTTCGCTAACTTAGTTTCAACTCACCCAAACAGAGCCTTTCCCCTCGCCAGAGAAAGATTTATGGTCTTATTTTGCTGATGAGGAGGCTCGTGCAACTCTCGGTAACATCCCTTGGCTGTCGGCTGTGACGACTGTGCGGTCCGGACTCACACTTTACTTTTCCTCCGCAAAACATGTCTTTCCCCCACAGAAACTCAAACAGGGATATAAAAAACTATCGGTCTTCTTTTCCACTACAGTCACAAAATGGTGAATGAACCACTAACAGCTGGGCGAGCCGACCAATCAGAGGTCGTTGACAGGTACAGTAGCCAATCGGCACCGGCGCCACAGACCAGGGGGCGTGGTGAGCTGTCAAAGTCCAGTTGACAGACGGGGGGATCCAACCAATGGTGGCGGGGATGCTGAGCCAGACCGGTGTCCTGTCCCAAACTTTACAGTATCCAATAAGAGCTTTGGGAACCATAGGAACAGCATGAGGGAGGGTCGAGAGGAGGGAGAAAAAAAACTGAGGGCCAATAGAAAGGCACAAATGTCCCCTCCCCTTCTGAAAAGGAGTATGTTTACCATAATTGACAGCACAAATGCCATCCCTGAGCAGACGGTGATAAAGCATCAACCCCTCTGCTTGTACAGACAGACGTTAGTGCGGCAGGATTAAAGCACCACAATGCGGCTGTGACTACTCTCTGGCTCCGCATCCGAACTGCTGCAAAGTGCATTTTAATGGTTCTTTTGTGTTATTATTTAGGCAAACAGAGTGAAAGCATCGCGCAGGGGGAAAATAAGCACGAGCGCATGTATAAAAAGTTTACATGAGAGCTGGACAACTCTTCTGTGGCGCAGCCGACGCATCGGTGCCCCTCACAAACCGCTCACCCTCTCTCCCTCTCCCTTTTCTCTCAGCAACAGACGCTCACTTTCACCGCTTTTAGCCAATCACGACGCAGCATCCCGCTGGCTCTGACGTGGGTAATCTCTGCGCCCCGCCCACTCCACTGAAAGTGAACGGGACCGGTCTCGGCTGACGTCACTTCACCGGCAGGCGATTGGGCAGGTGTGAGGCGTCTCGGGGCCAATGGATGCGCGCGGCGGTGATGTCATCAAGAGTGTTGCCACCAGCTGGACCGTGGGGGCGTGGCCTGGCGTAAACTCGGCTAACCCCGTGTTTGTAACTTGCAGGCAGTGGCGGAGACGAACCGGTGTGTTGAGTACTGACTGAAAGATGTGCATGTTTGAGATGAGGGCACGTGCATGAGACGGGCATCCTTGCACGTGTGATCTCTTCGATATATGACATCTGCATTGTGACATTTATCCTTTGCATAAAGGAAGGGAATTCACGCTACCTTGCAAAAGATATAGTGCCATAATAGTAAACATTACATAATCCTCCGCTCTGTGTGTAGTAAAAGACCAGACTCATGCTGAGACAGACAGCCATGCGGGATCTCACGGTAACAGCGCCCCCAGTCGGCACGACCTGATGCATGCAGCTTGATCTCTCCAGCGCAATGACGGAAGAGAGGAGATGTGTAGACCTAAAAACAGAAGAAAGCCCTGATTGGCTGAAAGGAGCTTGATATTTTGTAAGAGTATGTTTACCACGTATGTGTGTTTGCCTGTGCGTGTATGCGCGTGTGTGTGCGTGTGAAGAGAGAGAGAGTAAGCTGGGAACAGTGAGACGTTGATTAAATGTTGATGTAGAATGACATCTAGTGGCAAAAAGTGAACACTGCAGCTTACACGTTTCAACGGTATTGTTTTGCAGTCAGGAATATCTGAGATGAAAGTGGGAAATAAGAAAGAAAAGAAAACACATGTCTGTATTAGACAGCTGACAAAACTATAAACTTAATAAAAGGGTCAGAAACCACTACACTAAATCATTTCAATCACAATATGAATCTTTGTTCTCAGTTACCTCTTTCAGCCTTTTAATATATATTGTTTACTCCATAGACCTCTCTGGGTCCCTCGCCATCTGTGTTTGTCCTCGATCTCAAATGATCTTTCATTTCCAGCCATGCAGTAGAGTAGATGGATCCGCAGCTCAAAACCAGTAAGATGGAAGCGCTCATACTGGGCTCCCAGCAGCTTATTCTCGATTGTCGAGGTTGATATTTGGAGTTTATAATACCTAATAAAAATATGTTGGCCTTTGCACTTATTAATTTTCTCAGTTAAAACATTCAACCCAAAGATTTCTGGATGAATATGAAAGTAAACTCGTCAATGCCATCTAGTGGACAAACCATGTAACAGCGACCGTATTTCAAACTGCCTCAAACGCATCTGTGACCATTTCAGGTTGCTGACATATTATATGCTGATACGAGTGTAATGTCAGCCAGAAATCAACTCTTTCTAGCTTTTTCCAGAACTTTCAACCACATCTCACGCTCTTACTCAGCAGATGGAATTTGCTTAATTGTTGTGGAGATAGCTCAAACGTCCTACGTGGCCTTCTGTGTTCGGATTACATCAGAGAAGTTCGTGAAAGAGTTAGTGAAAGTTCACTCTCAACTTTTATTTATGTCTATTAGGTTTTTTTTTTTTTTACTAATGCATTTATATTATATAAGTGTTAATATATAATAAGTACATTCTTTCTTTTCTTTGTATCCGATAAGTATTTGCGGTGCCCATAATGAGGATCATTAAAGTCTCTTACATAATTTTCAGTCTTGTTTTTCCCTGCATGCGGCCCCACCAACCACCCCACCTCGTTAGCAAGTCCCCCCCCCCCCCCCGTTTCCTCAGCTCTGCTCTCCCCCTCTCCATGGGAGTCTGACCTCCGACCTTCACCCCTCACCCTCTCTCTGTGCGCTCATCACTGGTCTGTCAGTCAAACACCAGAGACCCTCCTCTCCTGCTGGGCTCTGCTGTCAGTCTGGCCTCAGGTACAGACAGCAGCAGAGGAGAACAGAGAGAGGGAAGAAGCGGGGAACCGCTGTGAGTCTGGAAGAAAAGAAAAAGAAAGAGTACGATACAACCTGAGCAAAGGGCAGAACAGTAAGCTGACAGAATAAACTTAAACTGAAATGATTCTGTTACTCTTATTAAACACTTTGCTTAAATCTTACTCACACTGTCCACACAAGGCCAGAACCACAGGAATGTCTCTCACCTCAGGGTCTCTCAAAGCAGAAACACACACAGTAGCATAACCTCTGACCTCTGACCCTCACTTTGACCTCTCACCCGGCCCAGTCAGACCATGCGTGCCCCATCAAACCCTGGACAAGTGATGGAAATAGAAAACCGAAGGGCTCTAAAAACAGCAGCCTTGCAGTCATGGAGACTGTGCGCTCCAATAAAATGATCAAAATCAACAATAAAGCTCGGATTCAGAGGGTTTAGTGTATCGCCTTGAAGTCGTCCACCGTGTTTCACCTGAAAGCCAGACTTAAACCGTCCCTGCAGCGATGAATTCCTGTTACCTAAAGGGATGGAGTCATCGGAGGTGGCCTTGGATTTTAAACATGCGGCAAAGCCACAGCGCTTTGAGATGACTTCTTTCTATTAGCCACACTAGCAGCATGGCCAGCTTGATGACAATGCTAGCCACTGAAATGTCTGAACCAATACTCGATGGGTTGCCATGAAATTTTGAGCAGATACTCAGGGTGGTGGTGTCCTGACTTTTCCTCTAACACCACCATGCGGTTAAAATATTTGTTTTTCAGCAAAATGCCTCTGGATGGAGAGAATTTCCACCAATTCATGCATACTTTGTGTTTAGTGCTAATTAGCAAATGTTCACATGCTAAAATACAAACCTAAACGTTAGATCAGCTTAGCATCAGCATGTTAGCATTGACAGTGTGAGCCTGTTAGCACGCGGGCATTAGCATTTAGTTGTACTGGAGTGCAGCCTCGCAGAGCCGTTAGCATGGCTGTAGACTCTTTTCAGCATTTTAATATTTAATTACTCCTGACTTTATCATCTTATTTGCAGACATTTGGAATAACGATGCCTGACTTTGCTTCTTCTGAGTTTTCAGTTTGCTTGAGCTGAGACCTTGGACACAGACCTTGTGCAGAGGAAAAATTTTCAAAAGCATTGTAGAATCCTACACAAGGGACCAAGACTATTTCAATAGAGTTGTACTTTTATTTCTTTCCACTGAACTTGTGCACTCTTTACCTTGGGCTTAAAGGAACGGAGCGTGTTATTGAAGGAAAGAAAGGGCTGCTCTCGTAGCTCACAGGAGGAGGCAGCGACGAGTCACTATGTGTGTGATAAATGCTGCACCCAAATGATGCAAGGTTAAGGATTTAGGGGAGATCCTGCCAGCACATGCTGGTATTAAAACCTGAAAATAAAAACAAATTGAGTAAAAAGATGTCACCACAAAATAAATGTGTAAAAATCTCTCTTTTATAGACTTTTCTGAAGCCTGAACAGCTACTCTATATTTATGCGACTGGCTCCGTGACACCGCTACACAGCTAGAAAAAGCACAGATTATATCATCATTAAAGGTTAACAGCGGTGGCACAGGAGGCTGGCATCCATACTGGCTGCTCGTATGGAGAACAGTAGGTCCTTGTGCTCGCTGCATTCTTGTTCACAGTAACTTTACACCACTCAGCTGTTCCTCAGGGTCCACGTCATGTCCCGGAGCTGAAGACAGGACTCTCACGGACAGGCGTCCTTGGACACAGATTGCTGCCTGTCTGAGTGAGAGGATGAGGAATGAATGGTTACCAAGCTTTATATTCCCTTTACATCCCATAGCTGCACATTCAACCTGGCTTTTAATATAGTGATTTAAATGATTATAGCTTATTCTTTGCTTTTTTTATGTGTTTTTTTGGTTTATTTTTTAAACACAAATGTATAATAAAAATGCCAATGAACAAATCTTGTGGTCCCCCTTTGCCTTCAAAGCACAGAAAGAACAAGCTCAGTGTTTTAGTTGTTCACTGAATTATTAAGTTTTAGCTGGATGAAGCAAAAACAAGTTGGAGTGTTTCTAGTCACCGGCTTGTTGTTCAAAATGTGGCTTAAAATGGCAGAAAAACAGACTAATCCAAACAAAAATAAGCCTTTAATTCTAGTTGAATGCTATCACCTCACAGGACACTGAGTGAAAGAAAACATGCATCTCCACACTTAAAAACACTTCACCCTAATTTACAGCTGTGTAACATGCAGTGCAGTATTCCAACAACAGGGGGAGACATTCAATGTGAAATAAGGGAGCAGAGACAGCAAAGTGAACCATTTTTGTTTTGTGGGGTGCATAAAAAGTTAGGCCTATTTCATAAAGCCTTAAATATTCTTTACGCATCAGGTCATTCGCTCACATTTAGTTAAAAATTAATATATTTCTTTTGGGGTCAAACATGTGAAACAGAAAGATTGTTGGGAAGGAAGGAGAAAAAGGAAATATGAGTACCAGAGTTTCAAACAAACCACATCAATGTGCGCACACACTCGTCTGTGCTCGGTGTGACAAAGTGCCGCCGCTCACTCCTGTGCGGTGCAGCTTTTCTCTGTATGGTGGAGGATGTGGTGAGCTTACGAGCTTTGCCTCTGTATGTCACCATACCGTAAGTCTCACTGAAGATGCAACAGTCGAGTGTGTGTGTGTGTGTGTGCATTCATAAAGGCTTCTTGCTGTGCAGCATGTGCATAATGCATAGGCTGTGGTTGTATGTGGAGCACAGCGCCGGCTCTGCGCAGGTTTCTGCGAAAGCAGGCGCTCAGAGGAAGCAAGGGGGGGAGGGATGTGGCACAGGTGAGAGAGTACAGTGGTTCCTGTGGTCTCTCTCTTTCTCCTGCTCCTCTGCTGTGAATGGAGCACCTGGGTGACTGGTGTGTCAACAGAGAGGGCCAAAAATCTCTACACACACACACACACACACACACACACACACACACACACGGTGACCCTCACCAAGGTCAAAGAAGGTAAACCCAGGTAGCACGACTCAAATGTCACACACTCACTCATGGGAGCATAGAAGCATCTGCGTCCTTCAAAACGATGGATCCTTTAAAACGAAGCGCTGTCCCACTTGTGACCCCTCCTCACAGGTTAAATATGTGTATGACTTGCGAGCAGTTCAACTACAGGGTGAGTTTCTCCTCTTAACCACCATATTGCTTCGCATGAAGAACTGTCAGAGGGTAAAACTTTACAACGCTCCACAGATAATGAAGCAAAAATGAGAGAAAAGTTGTAAACAATCCACGTTTGTGTAGAAGCAGAACAATAGTTTTCCTCTCTCCTGTAATCATCTTTGAAAAAGGACCCTTTGACTTCATCTTACAACCAAAGCCCCAGTCCCCAAGCTGGCAACCATTACTTCTGGGTTTTGTCAAGTCTGTCTCGGTGCAATACTCATGTGCCCATACGAATGTGGAAAAAGTTATTTGTTGCTCCAGTTCTTCCTCCTCTCCACACAGGCTGCTGGTGTGAGAGGTGGAGGACAAAATCCACGGTCATCTTCGAGAGCAGAAGTGTTCAGCAAAAGTTAAAATGAGGCTTTGGTAGTCTGAGTTAGTTAAAGTGAGGGCGGGATTCTTCCAAAGTTACCTTCATTTCAGCACAAAATTCCCTCTTTGTGTTCCTTCCCCTCCACTGCTGCTCAGTAAGGAAACTTGGGAAACACAAAGAGGAAACCTGGCATTAAAAAGACTGAATGTGAAAGATATTTGATTTGTCTAACTCAGACTGCAGAGGCCTCATATCACTCTGAGGTATACCTGAAAGCATTTTAGCACGGACTGTGGATTTTGTCCCTGATCTTGTACAGTGTTATGTCTGAAAGGGATCATTTCACAGCCAGTGTGGAGAGGGGGAGTGACTACATCCACCAAACCTCTTTCAATGCACGTACAAACGTGTTAGAGTTGAATAGGAAACACTTGGAAAAAAAGAAACGAACATCTAAACCTATTCTTTAAGTCTGATTATTGGCTGGATCAAGTAGTGACTCTTTGTTGATTATTAAAACAAAAAATAGCATCTCGACAAGTTCATGACACGTTTTCAGAGAGGTGCTGGTGTCTAGAGGAGCTCGGTGAGACTGAAGAAGTTTCACTTTCATTTCTTTATAGAATCCATCCTGTCAAACGCTGTGTGCTCTGTGTCGCTCCCGCCTGTAATACCTGAAATGTTCCAAACAGGTGTTTTTGGAGCATTCCACAACTTTTCCCAGCATTTGCTGCTGCTGTTCCAACTTGTTTGAAACGTGTTGCTGCATCAAATTCAGAATAAACATATATTTACAAAAGTTAATGAAGTCGCTTTACACAGCGTCTCAACTCTTGTGGGATTGGGGTTGTATAAAACATGATCTACTTTAAAAGTTTATGCTACATTCTCATCGTTATTTGTTTCGAATATTATTGAAAAATGTATTTAGTGTTACTGATAAAAGCCAGCACCAAAGTACAAAGAAAATTTAAGCCTTTACACAAACATCAGCTAAATTATGTAGCCCATGTCTGTGTGTTTGTATACTTGTATATATGTGTTTTGTGGTGCTACTCAAGGGCAGCACCTCTTTGCTCCAGCAGCTCCTCCTCCTCCTCTTACATACAAAATGTGCCTGTAAGTGCGCTTAAGACAAGGGAGCTGCTGCTGACGTCACGTTGAAAGGTAATGGGTGAGCCTTGTCTGAACAGTGTGTGGGTGAGTGGGCAGCAGCTCCGCAGACAAAGTGCTTTTCTTCATCACTGCCGACGTACAACCTCACAGGCCTCTGCAGCACGGCAGTGTGTGTGTGTGTGTGTGTGTGTGTGTGTGTGTGTGTGTTTGTGTGTGTGTTCATTAGGTCCACGCAAACCATCAGGGATCACGAAGGCCAGGATAAAAGGCTGCTCCTCCTCTTTCACATTTAAAAAAATGTTTTTACAACATCTACAGTCTGGAACATGTTTCGTGTTTCGGGGTTTTTATGTACGAATGTGTGTTTTTACATTTGCAAATCAGCTCACCTTCTGGAGAAATGACTGTCTTTGAGTCTGAGAAAAAAAAGATTAAAAAATATATTAAAAATGGCTGGAAAACAATAGTTTTTTTTTTTAAAATATGTGCATTTAATGTGGTGAAGAGTTAGCGGTTTATTGAAGCTAAAGCTAGCAGCTGGTTAGCTCAGCATAGCACAGAGAGTGGACATGAGGGAAACAGCGAGTCTGTCTGTCAAATGTAAATCATCCTACAAACACTAAACCTCAGGAAATAGCAAATTATATCTAGTTTAAAGCATAGAAAAATGTGAAAAAGGGACTTCAGGAGGTTAAAGTTATGCCTACCTGTTGCACCTAAGCTAACAGCCCGCTAGCTGAACCTCACCTTTAACACACAGGTATGAGAGTGGTATCAGTCTTCCCACCAGAAAGCATATTTCCCAAAACCTCAAAGCGATGCGTTGAGTGTCATTTTGTTTTCATTGTAACTGAAGTCCCCACAGAAATACCAAAAGGCCTCACACGACTGTCGGGTTAATCTCTTTGTTTACAAATAATAAAACTGGGCCTGATTATGTGTCATTAATGAATATGGATGCATGAAAGAAGGGCATAAACAAACACAGAGGTATTCATATTGGGTTTTAACCGGTTTTAATTAACCCTGATTACAGCTTAATTACAAGTTTTGAAAAAAAAAAAAAAAAACACGAAAGAAGTGGAGAAATTCAATGTTACATCATGGTATTAACTCTCATCTCTCCATCTGAGTGTTATGTAACTGCTCGGGGGAGAGGAGGCGAAAGAAGAGAGACTGAAAGAGGAAGATAGACCTTTACACAGTCAAACAATACACATCTTTTTTCTCCATTTAAAATGATACAACCCCCCTCCCCCCCAAAAAAACAAGAAAAAAATATACAAGATCAAGAGAGAGAAAAAAGTAACATTATAAAATAAAAATTACAATACATGACAAAAAAGATAAATCCACATCCCCCTCTGCCCCGAAAGAAAATCCTCCACCGCTGCCCCTCCCTCTCGATGTTATTCTCTGTCAGCATCAAAATAATATTACACATTTTAGTTATATTACATTTGTAAAAACTAAAGACAAGAAAAAGGACTCTGGTTTGGGGGCTTGAAAGTTTGAAACAGGACATGGGGGGGGGGGGGGGGGGGTTCACATCATCCAAAGTGATGTACACAACATAAAAAGCAACAGCTAACAGAGCCATGGAATAATAATAATGCCAGGTGGAGAGGTAAATAACCCAATGAAAACAATAATAACAACAATAATCAATAGCAATATCGACATCAGAAAAATAAACTGAGAAACTTTTATTCTTTTGATAGAGAAATGTCATCTTTGTGCTGTTTATCTACTGTCCTTTGACTGTAGAGGCCTGAAACAGGATGAGAGAGAGCCTGTGTTACAATCAGAGTCCAGTCAATCTTTATACCCTGCAATATCATGACGGAGTCAGATCACGCCGCAGTTAGCAGGAAGTCAGACCTGAAACAGAGCCGGGAAAAGCTGAACAGAAAGAGGAGAGAAAGAGCGCAGAGCAGGTGAGACCCACGCCTCATCTGTGCTGAGATATGACCAGAACGACCCCGATTCCAAAGAAGTCGCGACGCTTTGTGGAACAAATAAAACAGAATGTGATAACTTGCTAATCCCTTTTTTTTTTGACGTATCCTCAATTTAAAATGGTGCAAAGACAAAACATTTAATGTTTTCCCTCATCAGCTTTGTCGATTTTTCTAAATATCTGTTGGGACAGGAGCAACTAAAGACTGGGAAAGATGTGGAAAGCTCCAAAAACACCTGTTTGGATCATTCCACAGGTGAACAGGTTCATTGGTAACAGGCAATAGTATCATGATTGAAAGGCTCAGACGTTCACAAGCGAGGATGGAGCGAGGTTTGTGAACACATGATTGGTTAAAGAATATTACTGCATGAGCTCGGGAACACTTCGTAAAACCACTTGCAAATGATTTCATTCTGTTTTTATTCCTAATTTACAGTGTCCCAACTTTTGGAATCAGGGTTGTGGTAGTAAGGCAGCTGTCAGTTCGAATACAGACACAGGACTTGGTGGGGGAGGGTGAGAGTGTGTGTGTGTGTGTGTGTGTGTGTGTGTGTGTGTGTGTGTGCATGTTGTGACAAGCTCCAGCCCAGACCACAGGGGTCTGATGAGGAAATTCAATCAGCTCAGCTACACAGACTGCCAGGAGGCCATCTATCTCACAGTACACTGCTATAGATCCGTCTCGTCACTGGGTGGGCAGGGACAGGCCACTGGTCAACACGGCTCGGCTAACCAATCAGACGCCTGGATGACCTGGCTGCACAGATGAAAAAGCTCCCGGGTGTTAAAACATAACCACAAATCATTTGTGTATGTGTGAATGTGCATAGTTTGAGGAGAGGGCCTTTCAGCACGGCCTCACATCCGACTTTTCCAGGCTATCTTACAGCAATGATTAACCCCCCCCCCACCCCTGACTCTCCTTTGCCTCGATCCAGAGCTGCTGCAAACTTTCGAGCGTTATACTAACTGGCTGAAAAGACAGGATTACTACTTTACTCATAACCCATGAGCCAATTCTGAGCAAACACGCACACAGCCTGGAGAGGTGGCCTGGGGCCAGGACAGCTGAGGTTGGGGAGAACCCCGCTGAGCTGAGCTGAGCTGAGCTGAGCTGAGCTGGGCTGTGCAGACAGGAAAGAGCAGAGTGCTGCGCTGAAAGAGTAAGCTACTGCACATGAAGTGAACAGCAGCAGAGTGAGCCTCTCATCTGATTCATTAGCAGTCTGTCCGAGTCCTGTTTTTGTTTTTTTTTCCTCGTCGGTGTTGTTCTGGTAGACCGGCCTGTGCTGCTTTCCTCTGGCTCGTCTGGCTATGAAACAAATGTACAAGAAAAACCCGGACCCCCACCCTCCATACCATGTTACCTAGCGAGTGGCACGACACATCTCACCACTCAAAATAATCCACTTACAAAAAATCCTGAATCAATCATATCATTAAAATGCTATGGTTCTTTTAAAATCTCACTTTCTTAATAATTTCATTTAGAATATATAAAGATATAGTCTGTATGTGTGTTATTAGAGCTCAGTTTGCACTTTTATACATGCTATAAAAACAAGGCATAGAGAGGCAGTGTGTGAGTGTGAGTGTGTGTGTGTGTGTGTGTGTGTGTGTGTGTGTGTGTGTGTGTGTGTGTGTGTGTGGTCTAAGATGTTCCCTGCTCTCTCAGGCTCTCACACTCATGTAGTTAACAGGCCTGGCAGTCTCACACACTCTCAGGACCCGACGATGACGCCACTACAGGGAGAGCTGGCGGTCCAGACAGAGAGAGAGGGAGCGTGTTTCAGAGCTAAAGGCAGTGTCGTGCATGTGTGTGTGTGTGTGTGTGTGTGTGTGTGTGTGTGTGTGTGTGTGTCTTTGCTGGTTTAGTTTAACACTATCTATGATTGTTAGAGGAGCTTTAGCTGGTGAACTAGGATTCTGTGCTGCTGGGACTTGAGAGAAACTATTTTCAGTATACAAGCCATGTTAGGTGAGGTGAGAAGGCTAGTTACAGTCACTGGAACCCCTCAAACCCGTCCCTTCCCCTGCTGCCTTCCCCCAGTGGTCCCCTCAGCAGTCCTTCCTCTGCAATGAAGTACATCTTCATTCGTCTCCTTTCCTCTTCTCACATCTCCTTGGGGTTAAAATTATTTCTGCGAGTGGAGTCATGATCTTTCCACAGGTGGTCCGCAAGAGAAAGAGGAGGCAGGATAGGAGAGAGACAAGAGGAAGGTTATACAAAAGTCAAAAGCTCTGAGAGGACAGTGTGCCAGAGTCTGTGTATGTGTGAATGTGTCTTGCATTGCTGTGAACATTGTTAAGCGTCCATAAGCAATGCTTCCAATCTGTGTCCCCTTTGCTGTTGGCTGCTTTTTTATTCTTTTTTTTTTTTTTTTTTTTTTTTTGCTTGTGTGTGTTTGTGTGCATGATTCCAATAAACATACAGCAATAGGCTTCCCTGAGTGGAGTGGGCCAGGTTTAAGAGTCAGTCAGACAACACCCAACAGCCCCACTCTTCTATCTTGGAGACACTTTCCTTTTTTACCCCCCATGATGTCTTCAGTATCTGCCAAACTTTACAAGGGTTTCATGAGTTGAAGAATGATTACTCCTGAAGCAGTCCTGTCTTCCATGTCCCTCCAGAGCTGTGGGTTGTAGATACAGGCACTTATCAAAGTCCCGTCAGCTTATAGGAAAAGTAGCATAGGGGAGAGTCTGCACATTGTCATCACAGGTGTGTTGCTGGGCTGTGAGGGAGTGTGTGTCCCCTGAGGAAAGTGCTGACTGGCTGCTGATTCTACTGATGGAGCCTGAAGGCGGGAGCTGTGCTACTGGGGCAGGGCATCTGGAGCTTCACTGGCCAGGTGGGAGGTGAACGTGGAGCCAACTTTCATGAGGGAGCCTCCCTCTGATTTCAGCCCCGTTGAAGTCACTGTGCTTGGTATGGCTGAGTCTGAGTCAGTCCCGCCTCCCAAAGGATGTGTCCCAGAAGAGCCCTGACCCAGACAGAGGACTGGTGGGGGATCTGACAGAACAAGAGAGGCTGTCTCTGAGGTGTTGGTTTTATATGTGTGTATGTTGGACTGTGTTCTCAGTTCACTGGAGGTTTCAGGAATCTAATTTGCCAGTGTGGGAGAGGGATTACAGAGGAACCATTTACATACTCCTGTACCACCTCCAGTGCTACTGGAGCAGTAGTGTTTTGGGCTGTGTCTCTCATCAGCAGTCTTTGTTCTCCAGAGACAGCTGTGCAGTGGCACGATGCAGCTCAGCACTCACCCTCAACGGTGTGGCTAAAGAGCCCTCGTACGCCAACGGGGGAGGACTGTCCCCTTCTCCACTGCCTGTCCCGTCCTCCTCCATCTCCATCCGTCCATTACTTTGCCTTTCTCTTTCCCTCTCCCCCTCTGGTCGTACTTTCTTGTCATCTGACTCCTCCTGTGAGGCCTCCATGCGCTGGTCTTCGCTCCAGCGCCTCTTGAAGCGCAGCTTGAGGGGGATGCACTTCGTCTGGGGAGCTCCCGCCAAGCCCGTCTGAGGCGGGGGTGTGTTACTGTCCCCTGGTTCGAGGGGTTCACTCTTGAGGATGGGCAGCCCGCGGTGCGCATTGGAGTGTGTGTGCTGTGAGGTGAAGAAGGGCATCAGGCCAGGCGGAGGCGGAGCAGGGGCTTTGAAGACGTCCTCATCCAGGTCCTCATCAGGATGAGGGTGATGCTGGGGGGCACCTGTGCCATTGGCAAGGCGGTGGTGGTGGTGGTGGTGGTGGTGGTGGTCAGAGGCTCCAGAGTGGCGATGGGAGAAGAGCTCAAACTCCTCATCTCTCTCATCTGGGTCCTCATCACTAATGTCGGTCACCTCCACCTCTTCCTCTGACTCTATATCAGAGATGGGCTCCACCTGGACAGTCGGACAAAGATAAGAACAGAGATTAAGATGAATGCTGCAGGAAAACAGAAAACGGAAGAACTCACTGGTAATAAATTAGCATAATTTTTAAAATTAAATATACATGTATCATTTTTAAGATCTTTAAGATCTAATGGTGATTTCATGTAACACATTTTCCCTGATTGCTGCATAGGGAACATTTAGATTTATGTATCGCACCTTTATCTTGGGAAGTCCTGCACTGTTTAGAGACTGCGTTGAGGAGGAGGCAGAGATGAGGCCTGAGCCGCTGGCTGAGCTCAGGTCGCTGCCAAATGACAGCGAAGAGCCAAGGCCAGAGGTAGACGACATGGATCCAGATCCCGAGCCTGAGGACATGGAGCTCTGCCTGGGTTTACTCTGGCTTTGACTGTCCCTCTGCTTCCTGCCCAGTGGTGGTGGCTGCAGCTTGAACTTGAAAGGAGACATGTGTGGAGGCTCCTCACCAAGGTGGAGTGGGTGATGCACGGGATGAGAATGCGGGTGAGGGTGGGCAGAATGAGGCGGATGCGGGTGGTGGTGGGCAGAGTGAGCCAGAGGTGGATGGTGGTGCCGCTCTCCTCCCCTCTCTCCTCCCCCTGCTGTCGCTGCTCTTTCTGCTCTCTCACCTCTCTCTCCAGTCAGACCAGCCTTGTCTGCAGCGGGCCGGTGGGGCTGAGGGATGACGATGTTGGGGTACTGGAGGAAAGCTCTGGGGCTGAGGCCGTAGTTGTACACTGACTGGGTGTGGGCCTGCAGGTAGCGCTTCATGTCCTCTGGATTGAAGGAGAAGTGGGAGCCTAACATGGGTGACAGGGTGGGTGAGGGAGTGTAGGGGAGGTGAGATGTTGGAGTCATGGAGAGCGCTGGGGACAGAGGAGGGGCTAGAAGGCCAGCTCCTCCCGGCCCTGGCAGAGGAGACACAGGGAAGGGCGACAGGGGCTCTGGGTGGATGCGGTGCCCTGTGGGGCCGCGGGAGCCTGGGTGCCCAGCGGGGTTACCTGGTCCTCCGTACATGCGGAACAGGGTTTCATGAGACAGACGTGGATGGATGATACTTCGGTAACCTCCACCTCCACCACCAGGTCCTCCTCCTCCACTCACACCCCTCTCCCCCCTGTCCTCTCCTGCTACCGTGTTGCCCTCCTCAATCTCAGAATTGACCGAGGTGCCGTCACTGCAATCGCTGACGGAGCCGCGTGCCATTCGTCGGGCCACAGAGCTGAACATGCCACCAGGGCTGCGCAGGTCCTCGTTCGGGGAGAGGACTTCTGAGGGAGTTGACGGAGGAAAGCGGAAGTGGGTCCCTGCACCGGTGGGGACAGGAGGGGCGCTCTGAGGAACACTGCTTCCTGGAGACGCCACGGGAGGGAGGTAGGGAGAAAAAAAAAGAAAAAAGAGAGGGAGAATACTGAGAAATAACAGATAATGTTCTCCTGTGTAATCCTATGTAATCATGCTATCCTATTGTGGGATTAGGAGATATCTGAGCATGCACAGGCATGCACACACACAGCGCCAGACTATGCAGACTTACCAGTGGAGCCCATGTCGATAAAGGGGTAGTTGACCAAAACAAGTTTATTGAAGTTGAACTTATAGGTGAACCTCTTGCCTTTGGTCTTATGGAGGATCCTCTTGTTGTAGTAGTATCTGGTAAGGAGAGCAAAGCAGACATGATAAATACAAATATTAAGAAAAGACACTGTGCTCACACATGCCTAATGCATGTAAAGACAAATGTATACACACTTATCAGGGTTAAATAACTGACTGTGGATTATCTTATGCAACAATTTTGATGCATACTACCAAGGTATATAAATTCTGGCCTAGTAATAACACTGGAACACTTAATCCAAAATACACACCTCATTTTACAACATTATTTTGTTCCTGAAGTCATTGAGACCATGACAGATGCGCCTGCACACTCAAGCACACACTTTAATAAGCACGAGTCTTTCATGTTGCTTCCCCCCTCCCTTTCTAATGATAGATATTACAGAGTGTTGTATGACATTTGCACAAAGCAGACCCCGTAAAGGGAGGGGGAAGGAGGAAGAGGGGGGAGAGAGGGGATGAAAAAGAGAGAGAAGATAGATGAGAAGCAGTGGACAGACTGAACCGTGGAGCAGCAGTGCTGTTGTGTGGAGGTATAAACAAACAATCAAAAGATCAGAGGTTGATGTATGCAGCATTAACACTGCAGCCAAATGTGGACCGTAAATGGACTGAACGGGTGTGTGGGACTTTGTGTGTATTTTGTATGTGCGATATCTTCACTAATGTATATCCATCTAAATGAAGGTCAGGAATTAGGAAGCAGTATATTTTAGAGTCTGTTAAGTTCAGATTTTGTCAGACAAGTGTCACGTACAACAACACACTCTAATTCATTTTGCTAGATGGACCCATCGCTTTATGTAACACCAAAGCAAAGCCACCAATAATTCACCCCATCTTTATCTGTTTATGTAATGGCCATTCTCTCTATTTTTTCCGAGCTTTCTCTCTCCCATGGCTCCTGCCTACAGTACAAGGCTCCATTTTTATTAACCTTTGTCCAGCTACAGCTCTTTATGTAACATCTCTCTGCTTTCTTACACAGATCCACATCCACTTTATGTAACCTCTAGATCCCTGGCTGCCAAGCCTCACACACTGAGGGCTGAGACAGAAGGAAAGAAAGAGGAAGAGATAAAGGGCAAGAAAGGAACAAAAACGCTGTTTTTGTCTGTCAGGGACATAACAAGCTTGTGTGCCATGCTCACTAAAACCACCGCCTATCCTTTCAACACTACCCTTGGCTATTAAACACAAGAGATAACCAGACGGCACATTTGCTCATCATGTCTGCATGCCTACCTGCTTTTATAGCACCAGGCTCAGCTTTCCCTTCCTCCAGCATGTGTCTGCTGGCACAAGTTAAGTGAAGTGTGCTGACAAAGATAGGGGCTTCAGGGTATGTAGGTAATGCTGAGTTAATCAGAGCCCATTGACTATCATTACACTGAATGGTAGTTATCCAGACGGCGGTGTGTGTGTGTGTGTGTGTGTGTGTGTGTGTGTGTGTGTGTGTGTGTGTGTGTGTGTGTGTGTGTGTGTGTGTGTGTGTGTGTGTGTGTGTGTGTCTGTTTGGTGGTGGGGAGGTGTCGCCCTTCACCCCCTCTTATTATGCTTATTACACAGGCTGGTTGGGCCGTTTTTGCTCTGGGAACAGACTGTTGCTCTTTTTCAATCTTCAACCCTCCTCCTCCTCTTCTCCCTTTATCCTCCTGATGCCTCTCTCTCTCTCCCTCTCTCTCTCCCTCTCATCAATCCACCCCCCCCTTTATCCCAACTCTCCCTGCGCTCTCCACTCGTCCCCTGAGGCGATGGGAGAGGGTGAGAGAGAGGGAGAGACAGAGAGAGACGGGACAGGCCTGCACTGTTGAAAACATTGTTTACGCCAGGCACAAAGCAGCATGTAATTTCTGCTCTAGGGGAGACACTCACAAGGGCTGGGAAGGAGGGGAGAGAGGCAGTTGGGAGCGAGAGGACAGACAGAGACAGGCAGGAAGTCAAGCAGAATTAAAACCACAACAGGACTGTGATCGAATTAGCTGATGACAGAAAAGTCAACAGGCTGTGTTAGGGGCCATATGCACCCAATACAAATATGGATTGCAAGGGTGGAAAACAAACAAACTTATCACACCACACTTCTCATTTGTCACCAATGTCAGTTCGCAAAAAAATGTCAATTACATTTTCCTCGACTTTGCATGATGCAGCACATTGTTTTAGTTTCTATCTGTAACCTTGGAGGCAGGGGACATACAAAAGAGGGGTCCAAGAGACTAAAATAATGATCTTCTCCTCCACAGACATTTATCCACAGCAGGTTAAGACTAAACTGCTAAAAATGTCCTACTACTGCATCAAGTTGTGATTTTTCCCAAAAAATCACTGCAGAGCCTCCCTCTTCTGCAGTAAGTTTCAATTTTTCAACTTTTAATCTTCCTTTTCTCCATGTTGTTGGTCAGTCCTGCACATATCCCAAAGAAAGTGAACAGGGGTGAACTGCACAGAAACTGATTATAACCTTCAAGACGGGAGGATTTCTTGTTGGCTGTTGTACAATTCTGATTCCAAAAAAAGTTTGGATGCTGCACTGACATAGTTTTCTATAGTTGCATAGTTTTAACAAGGTGTACCTAATAAGCTAGCAACCACGTGTATAATTGTCCCAAATACGGACACATCCCAAAGGCCAATAATATCACACACACATGTGTCTGACCCTGGCTCATGGCAGTCTGATAGTAGGGAGCGTAGCCAACAAAAATTTTGTGTGCGGCTGGCTGCACACACAAGTGCAGGGAATACAAAGAATGCTGAAATGCATAGTTGGAAGCAGACAACAACTTTGCGTAATCCCAGTCGCAGCAACTGAAGCTGTGTTTAGAGCACATGGTTGACCATTCTTTCTCCATGCCCCCTCCTCCTGCGCCGTCATACGGGCAGACAGTCTTTGAAGAGCATTTGAACTCACTTCAAAAGAGAAGAAAGAGATTCTTTGAGTGCCTGTGTTTAGCTGCCCACCACACTCGCCTTACACACAAGCACGCTCATACACACACCTCTCCCATATCCTGACTCTGTAACTGCCATTTCATTCAGGCATACTCAAACACATGGGTGCATGTGTGCCCCACACTCCCCCAGACCGTATCATGCAGGAGATACAGCTTTATCCTGCTCCCTGTTTAACCAAAAGAGTAGATTGAACAATCAATGCAAGTATGGATTTAAGCAAAGCCTTCAGGAAAGCAGAGGGGAGGCTTTCTCTCAACTCAGTTGTTACTGTGTGTGATTCTAGGCCAGGGATTAAGGCTGCGATTACACAGACCTGCTGTGGTTCAAAACAATATGATCAAAGCAGAAAGAGAGACGCACACACCAGAGTGCAAGAACTCAATTGCAATGAATGAACAGACATTTCAAAACGGCACTTTAACCAGGTTTGAGGCTATTTCCAGAGAAATACCAGAGCATTATTATTTACCTTTGTGTTATTGAAATACCGTTTTATACTGGTGTCAACGCAGTCAATCAGCTTTTGATTTCTTATTTGAATAATATGAACAACTTTTACTCCCCAAATTCTTCCATTTGTTCATTTAACAAAACGAGCCAAACTTCTGAAACAAAGCAGCCTTTTTAAGAACTGAATTAACTAAAAAGCAGGACTGATTTTTTAGCAATGTTGCAGTTTTCTGATGTCTGAACAATTACTTTGGACAGTATAATGGTACCATAACTTTTACATCCAATGGCCAGAGTACAAAAAGTATTGAACATGATTGTTTTTTTGGGACTAAATGTGTTCTATCTGTATTCAGTTTGTGGACAACTTTTTGTATTACCCTAATATGATATGTGTATAAACTCACCAATCTATGTCAGTATCACTTAACACACACACACACACACACACACAAATGTCAACACTAAAAGTGAAGTAAACCAAGCCACTTGTGTGTGCGCGTGGACAGGCTGTGCCTTGCCCATTGTTGGGCTGTAAATAGGCGCTGACTGTGACAGGAAGTTGGGATTACAATACTCCCCATGAGCCCCGTGTTTATTTTCTGCCTCTTTCGTCAGCATTGGCTGTTACACACACATCCCAGCCAGATCCTTCTCTATACACATGCACACACACACACCAGCTGCTCACACTCAGGTGTGTGTGTGTGTGTGTGTGTGTGTGTGTGTGTGTGTGTGTGTGTGTTTGTGTGTGTGTGTGTGTGTGTGTGTGTGTGTGTGTGCACAAGTTGCACATGTGAGAGTGCTTTGCGTAAAAGCCAAGTTTGACAAGTGTTTACTGTCTTAAAAAGGAAATGAAATGTGTTTGTGCAGGGATGTGGGCTGAGTTGGGGGTATGATAAGGCAAGGTGTCACATGCTCTGTGTATGTGTGTTTATGTGTGAAGAGGAGGATCTGGTCAGGGTCTGATTATGATGGTCACATGCTCTGTGGGTGCGAATATGTACTGGAGCGCACTCTGGCGTGTGTGCATTCCTCCCTCATAGAAAATAAAGGCCTCATTCAGTGAAGAACAATGACATACACACAACGCGCATGTAAGCTGAACACATACATGCTGCAGATAGAGACAATGGAAAGACAATCAACACAAGCATACGTTGAACCCAAAGTCATACAGTGGTACTGTCCCTGGGTGCTCCCTCTGCACTTTCTCTCTGGCCCTGGGTGTTTCCACACAAAGCACTGCTGTAAAGAGAGGCCTTCTGACCTACAAACAGGCCCAGCCAGCTAGGTGAGTAACACTCTGTGCATATGCAGCTGTATTTCCTGCAGCATGTTTTGTAGATGTGGTCACTGAGGTTACTTCTAAATGCACATCAGAGCCAGTTTTAGTCCCACTGATTAAACATGGCTACTGTATTTCGGGCTTTACTTGGAGGAACAGGAGAGTATTAGATGCATATTGTCTTCACATATGATAAAAAAAGTATAAACAAGTATTACCATACCCAGGAATCTTGTGCAACCTTTATTTATGTGCCTTTCTGTAGGAAATTTTCCAGCTGTGGTGGCCCATCACAGCTAAATGAATGTTGGAAATGAAGCAAACACTGCAAACATGTGTGCATGCAAGCATGCATGGGCAAGAGTCTGTGTACAATGGTGCATTTGTGTATGTGCACATGTGCTGTGTTGTTAATCTTTGCCAGCTGTGCATGGCAGTCCCCCTGACCTCTGACCACTGTGCTGGAGCCAACGAGGGCTGTTGGCTGGAGGAAAGAGAGGCCTGGAGGTCTCAAGGAGCTGGGACCTCTTAGCATGATTACACTCATTAAACTAGCACTCTGCAATGACTGATTGGCAACAGGCTTCATTTCCCGCTACTATTTGTGGATCAGTACAAGTCTCATTTCTGAGAGCAAGACGGTGGTGCACAGAATCAGGAGGAGGGGTGAAGGCTTGGCTCTTTGTTTTAGTTGACAGGTTTACTTCCTTGTCCTACCAAAGGATTCCTCATGATTGAAATGCAGCTTTTCTCACATTTGATTTACTACAACAAGACAGAACAACAACGCATTCATTAATTAAAAAACAAGACCGAGGAATGACTATCCTCTTTCAACATTAAGCATGTCCACACGCACACGTTCGTGCACACACTTGCACATAAACACACACGCACAGTGTGAGCGTAATCCTCTCAACAGGAGTGGGAATTTCACAGCGGCCGTGGGAGCGGGAGACCAGGATGACGCATGGACTGAGGCTGTGTCCCCTCAACGGAAAGCCAACACATACGCAAACGTCCACACACACAATACAGCGGTCCTGATTAAGGGAATTTCCACCATATGCGTGGCAGACAGGAAAGAATAAGATAATTGAGGCAAAAATAATAATTACAAAGGCTAAGTGATAAAAGAACACTTCAAAACAGACGTGCCTTTTCAAGTATGAGAGCATGTGTGTGTGCTAATTGCCACATGCCGACTGTGGTCTCCATTATTAGCAGACTCCAGGTTTTCTCCATATGAGGGACACAAGGTGGACTGCTCTCCAGCAGTTTGCTCCATATGGGGACTATTACCGTGCACATGTGTTTGTGTGCCTCCTTTATAACTTCATTAATCTTTAGTGGCATTAATCCTCTTGCCACATTACTATTGATGTGTCTTGAGACGCTTCATTTCCAGTGTCTCTTGTGGTGAAGGACTGATGGCAGCTCTGGTGTCAAATCAGGTAACAACATGGACGTGGGTGTTTTGTTGACTGTCCTTCTCCCTCCAAGCCTGAAGTGACTCTGCTAAATTTTTAGGCACATAGGGAGACAACCTGGCCGTAGGAGGGTGGGTGAGGACACAAGGGTGCCAGAGGGGAAGCTACTGTGTAGAAAAGTTGCTGATAATCAGCCTCTAAGGCCGGTCCATCAGAGGGCACTAAGACCCGCTATATATAAGCACTTACTGCAGCCTAAGCTCCAAATCTGTTAGAGCTCTAGAGGATGGACATGATATAAATACACAGCTTGACCACAATTATCCCCATCTTCAATTTTTTTCCTCTTTCTAATTCAGGAACCCTAAATCTGGACTCCAAGTGTGAATGTGTGTGTGCGTGTGTGTGTGTGTGTGTGTATCACATGCATGCAAACATTAGTAGTCCATGTTAATTTGCTCTGTCCCCATAGGATCCAATGTAACGAACGTTATCTTAACCTCACCCACCTAAATGAGCGTACATAAACACTCCCACCCTAAATTAAGCAATTCAAGGCATTTCCCCACTTCAACAGCCTATGTGGCTTGCTTAGCCTACCCTTGGCCCTGTTTGGCCACAAACAAGCTGGGGACACATAACACAGACACACACAATGAGACTCTGTGCTTGCTACAACTGGTATCATCTGAGAGGAGTTCTGCAGTGATATATGATGTCTGTAACACTGAACTCTAATGTGCTGAGCGGTGACTGTGTTCTTATATATATCACAAAATTGATTGCATGTATTTTCATTCTATAATCAAACAATATTGTGACCTAATGTCTCATTATGAAAGCCAGAAGTACAAAATCCAAAGCATATGTTTAACTACTGCGTTGGTCTTGAAGCGATTTGCTTCATTGACTGTCAGTTCAATTTGATTTACTTCATACTTAGCAAATCCTATTTGAAGGTCAGGAAAGCAGATCTGGCCAGAGAAAAAGTCAACAACCATCAGATACAAGGATTAAAATATGCCCCAATGTTACAATCTTCACAACAAGTGAGTGACAAGAATCTTGTGAAGCAAAAATTGCCACAGATGATCAATTCTGATGATAAAGTCAATCGATGATGGTGAATCATAATGCAGTTTGTACCTGTGTTTGTACAAGTAGCTGACTACCTGACTAAAGCGTGATATTTTCATGTGATGGAATTGAACTTGAAGCGAGGGTCAAACAAAACAGTGCCAAATCACTGTCGTAACATGTTAATGGGCTTGGCTGAGTTGGAGTCCATTGATATAACTTTAACCAAAAGGTGTAAAGGTGTGACCGGCCAAATAGGTCGGTGTTGTAACTCTACTTGTCTAGGACAATACCGTGTGAAGGCATGTGGTCAGGGTCACTCTTGCAATAGAATTATAGACTTGATTAAGTGCTATTAGCCCCTCGGCAGGAATGTGTGTGAAACAGAGCCAGAGAGTCAAAGCTGAATGAAATGCTTCCAGCAGGTCACTGCTGTAACTGGAATCAACAGCCAGGGTCACACACAACATTCTCCATTTGAATTACAGAACGTTTCTGAACATTGAATGTAGCCCCAGGGGTATCCGTACGAGTTTACAAGTCATAACCTCATTTATTAAACATCTGCACCAGTGCTAGTTTATCTACATGTGTAAAACCAACCCTCAATGTGTGCATACATCCTTTAAGCACACGGAAACCACATTGCAGCATGTAAGGAGACTGTAGTGCACTTGGCTTCAGGATGAAGTAATTTAAGGAGTTCATGACCACAGGTGAGGGTTTGAACACTGACTGGTAAATCGCCCTTGGGCTCAGAACCCTCTTCACCACAACAGCCCAGTAAAAAGATTGCTGCTGGTGCATTAATCCATACAAATCTCATTCAACTCCTGTGCCATGCCACTGCAGAGCCTTTTCTCTACTTCAGTGTCCTCCATCAAAGGGACAGGCATGTTGGGGCGCCTGGTGGCCAAGGGATTGGAATGCCAATTGTGGTTTGGGTGTCCCTGGACAGCGTCTGGTTGGGGGTCTTTGCTGCTTGTCACTTCCTATCTCTGACTGTGCAGCTGACCTTGTAATAGAAAGCTTAAAATCCCTTAAAACATTTAGAAAAAACAAAAACACAAGTCTGCATCCTTCACAGCTGGGCTTAGGAGTTCCTCAAAGTGTTACTTCTACCGACCAACAACATCCCGTGTGGAGGTCAGCAGTTCTCCTCCCTGCTGAGAGCAGCCTGGGGAAGATACTGGCTGCCTTTTTCAACTTGTCTGGAAAAAGAGCAATTTTGGGCCCTGTCTACGAGTTGAAACCATGTATTCGGTATTGCTTCACCAACCACACTTTCTCAGGTTCCTTCCCTCAGAAAGGATGGCATTCCACGTCCTGAGAGCCAGTGATCAGTCCACCAAGGCTTTTCCCAACTGCCCAAGAGTAAAAACACTACAACCCTAAACTTAACGTGGAGCCAACCACCCACAAGACTGCGGCTCCATGTTAATTGTGTCAGGTGACCGGGCTCGACAGATTACTGCTCACCCATCAGGCCTGCCTTCAGTGGAGGCCTGACCTGTTTTAAGAAGCTGATTCATATAGGTCTCTGAATCACTCTTCATCTGTCCCTTAACCAGTCAGACATTTCTTAGAAATATCTTGTATCATAGTTACTATTCTTCCACCTGCCATGCCTTTATTCAAATTCATTTATTAGCACAGTGACTATTCTAAGTAGGCAATAGTGTTGTGTGCAATTTGACTGCAAGGTCAGTAAATCTATCATTCAACCAGAGCATTTGGGGTCTGTAAATTTTAGCATATGGTAAATGTTCACGTGAATTTACCACCCTGTAAATTCCATGATTACTGTCATGCGGCAACATTAGGCCTTTCAGGAAACAGATCTTCTGGTGTAAGTTTAAGGTGAGGAAAAGGAGTAAATAACTTTTAACATAACTCCCACACAGAGATACAAAACGAAACAAGTTTCTCTGTCGTCGTACCTCAGTGCCCTGCTCAGCTTGTCGTAGTTCATTTGGGGTTTACACTTCCTGGCACCCCACAGCCGGGCCACTTCATCGGGGTCCTTGATGACAAACTCGCCGTAGTCTCCCTGCCAGGCTATTACATCATGATACTCTTCTTTCCTGAGCAGCTCCAGGATGAAGTGCCACAGCTGGATCTGTCGGGACCCAGGGCTTGACTCAGGCTTGTAAGCCCAATCTGGGAAGGCGAAGCCTGTAACAGAAAGACAGAGAGAGTGAAGGGTTAATGTGGGCCACAGAAGCACAATGAACCGCTGTGAATGATGATGTTAAGAGCACATGTACATGTCTCAATTCAACAGAAAAAAAAATGTTTTTTCAATTAGACAACTGAGAACTGCTTTAAAGTAAGGCAAAAGAAAAGACTACGTTATGATTACAATTAGGAGTTAGCCGTTGTAGCTGTTTCAGGTGAGTGGATTCTCTTCTATGAGAGAAAAGAGGATTAAAGGTGTCTAGCCAAGTAGAGATCACACACAACAGAGCAGCTTAGTCAAGCAGAGTGTCCTCATTCATATTTCACGTTGCACATAGACTCTCAGGTCTTCCCTGCGTTTTTTTCTTCACCCTCCAGTCAAACTTTGGATAATGTTTGTGGTTATTCTCAGGCAATTTCTCTTTTATGGGTTAGACTGACACAATGGAGAGCAAGGGGAAGGCCAGGAGAAAGGTAAAGAGAAGAGAGAGAATAAGGTAGTAGATATCACAAACGATGGCGTGAGAAGCAGTGTAACATGCCTTAACCCTCTGAATTCTAGGATGCTCCTCTAACTTTACTTGTCTTTTTCTTCTCCTTTAAGGCCGCTGCCCAGACTAAAACAGTGCTTTTCTCTCCTGAGAACGGAGCATTTCCAAAATGGCCTCCAGAGTGTGTAAATCTTAAAATGCCAGCTTGGTATTTCAGTGTGTACAGGGTAAATGGAGCTATTCCAAAATGATCACATAAGCAAGCCCAGTGAGAGGTGGGGACAGTGTGCCAGTAAAGTTTAAGGTCCCATATTGTAGAAAGTGAGATTTTCATATCATTTTGATTATAAAGCAGGTCTCAGTGTTACATAAATACTGAGAAAGCATCAAAATGCTCAATCCACTGAGAAAAGCACACAGTCTGTATTCAGAAACTGCGCCATTAAACGAGCCATCAGGACGCCCATAAGGTTGTGATATCTATACAGTCACTGCCCTCAGCCACGCCCAAGCACGGCCACAGACTGTGGACCACGCCTGCTCAGGCCTGTGAGAGCCAACCTGTCGGAGCAGACTGGGCTTTTCAGAAATGGGCCTAAACGAGAAAGGCAGTAAAACGGAGCGTTTCATACAGAGGGTGAATGGAGGTGCTGCAGCGATGGACAGTTAGGAGGGTAACTTTCTGTCATCTTACTTTTCCGTGATCACTCATTTTTAAACATACCTACTGTGTTTACAAATCTACTGTTTGCACTACTGGCTGATTTTATGTTTTAACATTTTGCTGTTACATCTTGCAATATTACATATTTTATATCTTTTAGTACCAAGCCTATACGTATATTTTTTATCTACTGTGCAACAGTGGAAAACAATTTCCCCTAAGGGGGATTAATAAAGTATTCTCTTATCTTATCTTATAAATATAGCCGATTACACAGAACAATTGTTGTTATGAACCTATATTTATGCTGATTTTAATCAGACAATGCTGCAACCATAAATTCAAGATTTGGTTTGGCTGTCCGTCCTACTCCTCACCAGATGTTGGCTGTGATGCAGTTTGTTTTTTTGTCAAATGAAAATAGGACCTTTTTGTATTTAAAAATGACCTAGAAACACTAGTGAGGAGGCAAATCGCAAAAGAAAACAGCGTTTCAAAATTCAGGCAGCATTTCTCTACTGTCATTAGGTCACCACCTCACCACAGTAGCTCTTCACAGGAAACACACACGCACACTGAAACTACAATACTGAAAGTTGTAGTGTTAGTGGGCTTCATGGAACAGTTAGGCACATGAAAAACCTTTCCACCTCTCCTCCACCTCTTTCCTCTCATGCAGTCATTCTTTCCTATGACCGGAGGAAAACAACATGGCCAGTCATCTCTCCTGTCTATCCCTCCATCTCTCTCCACCCTCTGCCCGAAGGAAACGCAGAGTAAGAGACACAGAACGAGACTGTAGGCGTGGGTATATGGCTGTTTGTATGAGCATGTGTGCGCCCAAATGTTCAAGTTTTAAAGAGTTTATTTGCTAGTGTGCGTGTTTGAAAATGTTTGTGCAAGTCTCCCACTAACATTCTGTTGCCTGGGTGGTCATGAAAATTTGACACGACCGAGCAGAATAACCTATTACAGTGTAATACTCTGCCAAATATAGCCTGGACAAGATTTTATTTTATCAACAATCACCCTCATAGCACTGATAAACAAGTGAGGGGGTGGAGTTACCAGAGAAATAGCATCCACCTGCTAAAGTGTCGTTGAGCAGGACATTTAATGCCTATCAGTCCAGCTGTTGTTATGTTTGGTGCAATGTTAAGCATCACATTACACTGAATATCCAGAAAAATTGAGTTACCTGTCTGATGTAATGCAGTGCAATACAATAGCCCTTAAATAAATGCAGCTGAGCAGATTTTGCTGCGCCTCCGCGTTTGATCGTCTGCATGTTGACTCACTTCTATGCTGTGCTGCAAGGCCATATAGTTGGACCACATTTAATTAATTTTACATTTTTCACCCATGTTGTCTACCTGCCTACCTTACATATATGGAGGAGGATTATTAGAAGCACCACAATATAATGCAGTCTGATAACACAGCATAAATCAGTTAAATTAATATGACTCTGACACACAAAATTTTACAAATTTTACCACATTCCACTATAAGCTGCCTTTATATTTTTATTTCTGTTAAATTCATATTTTTATTGTATATACTTTGAATTATTTTTTTTGTTATATATTTATCTGGACTTCTGTAATGTGTGTTTTCGTGCTGCTTTAACACCTGAATTTCCCTTCTGGGGATCAATAAAGGCTTATCTTAGCTTATCCTGGGCTTCTATGAAGCCAGTGCTTGCAATGTGTTTAACTGCACCGCATACAAATGGCTACAGAGGAAATGAGGCAGGCTGGGCTGGAGATTGGGAAACAAATCATCAGCCCAAATCATCAGATTATGGATGTGCAGGCCTGTCAATGGATTTGCTGGATTACAGCCCAAGGCAGAGATAGATAGCCCTGATAATCTCTGCTGCACTAGCCTGTTCTGACCATTTAGTCACTGTTACATAACACTAAATAATGTTGATGGCACATCTGCCAGACATCTATGTATCTGCACAAAAGTGTTGATACTGCAGCCTTTCATCAACATGAGGTAAATAAGTTACAGGCACATTTAGGGTTCAAGCTTTCGGTTAAAAACAGGGTGAAAGGAAAGTTATCTTCCTATGTGTCTTCTTACTCATCAAACGTAGGCTATTTGCTATTCTTCACCACCACTTATTGGTGATTTTCCTCCAATCATGGGGATGTGTTTTTGCGAGGTATGGTCAATGAATCACTCAGTTGTCCCACCTACTCAGGAGTCATTTTGCGATTCAAAATAAAGATTTTCTGAATATGAAACGATGAACAAGATGCCCACACATTTTCAATCTCCAAATTCCAGACAGGATTTTAATCACCGTTGAATATTATGCAGATAGTAGGTGGCCAATGAGGCAGTCAACAAAGAGGCTGTGCAGGCAGCTGAGCCACTTTCAAAGTACAGATTATTGTTCTTTATAACAAACATCACAATGTGTGAAATGACCATGGGTGTTAAAACTGCATAAACAGAGCCGTCTGTGTCTAACTTTCCAGACCTGCATATGTAGGTAGAAGTTAGCATGCAAATGAAACAACACTCACTCACTGTCATTTTATTTCATTTTTCCTCTTCCGACCTTCCTCCTCCTCCTCTTTCACTTTCAAACACTCAAACAAACACTTGTGGCATGATCAAAGCCCCGAGTGAACTACAATCACAGAGGAACACTCTGGAGGCAATCATAAACATACTGGCCTGGCCGAGCATGCTTTTCTACCAATAACACATTATCACCCACACACACACACACACACACACACACACACACACACACACACACACACACACACACACACACACACACACACACACACACACACACACACACACACACACACACACACACACACACACACACACACACACAAACACTCCCACTGTGGAGGACAACACATTCTTTCCAGACATAGGAAACTGATGGTGACTGTGTCAAGGCAAGTGATGTGTGTCAAGTCGATCGAAAGGTGGCTGGTCAAATCCCCAAACCGGCTGAGATGAATAAAAGAGTAGTGCTGCCCATATCTTAACCCTGTGGTGCTGCTGTTGATCTGACAACTGCTTCAATGAAGCTGCTCAGTGGCCAACAGGAGAAGGTTATTTGTACTGGAAGTTTTGCCTGTCTGCAGTTAGGCAGAGGATGTTTAAGAATGGGCGAGCAAAGCTCATCAAACAGACAAGATAAATGTAAAAAGAAAAGAACATCCCAGCTTCTAAGGTACTACGCTAGAGTTTGTGCATGCACAAATGTGAGTCAGTGACTTTGTGTGTTCATCAAGATGCATCTGTAATGATCTTTTTGTCTTTGGCATGGGCCGCAGAGGTCATGATGCACACACATCATATTTCAGGGTCCATGACTGAAATGTATCCCATGTAAATACTTGGAGGACTGGCAGCCGGGCTGTATGTGAATAAAGGCAAGAGGACATTCTCTGCATGAACTGACCCATGATTCACTGTCATCAGCAGCAGTGTACATCACAGCAACAACACAGATAAACAGAGGTACGAGTGCCGTGCACAAGGGTGTATATGTGTACTGCGCATATCAGTATATCATCGGTTTACCTGTCAAAACCTTTACATCAAAGAGCCCACAAGATATGTGCTCTGTGCTGCATAGTGTGTGTGTGTGTGTGTGTGTGTGTGTGTGTGTGTGTGTGTGTGTGTGTGTGTGTGAGCGAGATGATAGGGATTATGTTTAGAGGAATGCTAAGAGCAAGAACAGGTGTCTTTGTCCTTCTATCCACCCAGAGTCCTGACTCAACACTGGATCAGCTATCACATACACACACATGCACCCATACACACACACACACACATACAGATCTGTTTCATCAGCCTTGTAAACCTGATAGGAGAATTTCAGCGGGGAATTTTTGGAATCTGTGTTTGTGTGCGAGCGTATGATATGTGTGAAGTTGCGCATCACAATGAAGAAGAGAGAGAAAGCGACGAGTAGCAGGGAAGAGCCTGCAGAGCACGACCTAACCCCCTCCACCACACTTAACCTCTCTGACCTCGACTCTCCCTCTCTTTGGCTCCTTTGCTACCTCATCCCCCTCCCTCCCACGGGAGACACCAGATAGCCATTACAGCATGCATGCGCAGGCATCACACTCTCACAAATACACACTGGCGCATGCACACACACGCGCACAGACATACACAGACACACAAACACACACACAGACTGAGCATCAATAATGCAGAGACTGGTGTGGAGGGTTGACGATAGGGGTGCGTCTAATCTCTGCCCTGGGACACCAGAGAGTGCAAGTGCGTCAAGAAGTGAGTGTCTCTGTGTGTTGAGAGTTGGGACAAGTGAGGGGCAGGTGGTAGAAAGTGAAGGAAAGGGAATGAAGAGGAGGAGGAGGATGAAGGGAGGGAGGGAGTGGGGGGGTTGTAGTGAAAAAGAAGAAGGCAAGACGAGATGGGGTGAGCAATGGGACAAGCGGAGAACGGAGAAAAGAAAGTCGAAGAAAAAGAGACGGGGGAGGGAGATTGGGGAAACAAAAGTGGGATGAGAGAGAAAGAGAGACAATGGCAAGAGTGGGACAGGAGAGAGGGGGTGGATGGAGGGAAGGAGGACGAGGAGGGGGGTTTGAGGGAGGGATGAGATCATAGCTCGTCTGGTAGTCTGTTGTCATCCAGATCAGATTGCTTATCCCCCCTCCTCTTTCTTTCATCCATCCATCCATTCCCTCCTCCACCTCCTCCTCCCCCTCCTCTCTCGGAGTGCGGACGCCTCTTTTCCTCTGTGCGATCTTGGTGGCAGGCCCCTAGCAGACTCCTAACACTGCTGCTGCTATGCCAGCTATGTGTGTCGCTCACCAGTCCAACAATTACCTCCACTCTCTATCTCTCTGTCTGACACACACACACACACACACACACACACACACACACACACACACACACACACACACACACACACACACACACACACACACACACACACACACAGCAAGAGCAGAGAGGGGGCTGCAGAGATGAAAGCAACTGAGTGAGAAAAGAGTGAAATAGAAAGGAAAGAAAGAGAAAGAGAAAATGACAAAAGGCTTAAGAAGATGAAGCGACCTGGTGGGTAAAGGGCAACTTCTTAGTCAACTTCAATAGATAATGCTGCCCAAAGATTGTCTGTGTATGCCTGCTGCAGTTTTGCACATTATATACGAGTTACTGTCCTATTTCTTGGAGTTGATAATTCAGATTTCCAGTTCTGGCTTTTTATATTATTATTTGCTGACATTGTTTGACATATATGACAGCTTTTCACCAACAGTAGCACTATGGAGCATGAGGACACGCATGCATGCGGGCAACGAAATAACACTTTCCTGCTGCCAGTTTCATGCTATTCAACAACAGTTGTAGCAGTTGTGCACTAGAAACATTTAGAAACACGGCAGAAAAGGCAAGGAAGAAAAAATATGCTGCCAAGCAGACGTGGATGTACACAATGCAGGTTTAAAAATACATATGGGGGGGAAATGCAGTCATTATGTGTATTAGGCCTCAATGATACATACAATTTACAATGGACATTTTTTAGTATTTTCTGACATATCTTAGACAAAATGCTTCATCAGTTGATTGAGAAAAATTTCAGTGAATTAACTGGTGGTGAAAAGAAGTGTTACTTGCATCTCTAAAACATTTGACAACCGCACAGCCTCAAAGGAATGACAGACTGGATCAGTGACATGGGACTGAAGTGCGAAGGAGGGCGAGAGCTGATGGGAAGGAGGCAGAGACAGACGGGCAGTCAGACAAAGTAGTAGAGTGAGAAAAGAGATGTGGAGGAGAGATTCCAGGAGCTGTGAGTCCTACTCAGCAGCAAATCAACTGACAGGCCTGTGCCAAACTAACAGTGGAGTTGCAGACTCAGGGTTTTTATACAGGACCAGGGCCTCTGAACAGCCATTAGCAGCAGTTGGCTAGCACTGTACTACTTTAAACCAACTCAGCTTTAGTGTGGAAGTGGGAAACGACCAGTGCAAGAGTGTGTGGGTGAGGGGGTGAGGTCACTGTCTCGGCTCTGAGAGTCTGTAAAAGCACTAAAAAATGAGAGACAGTCAGCATTTGCCTATAGCGCATTCATTCACAAGCACACACAGCCTTGTCTTTTGTCACAGCTGCTTGGATAAGTGAAACTGCCTGAAGCGGCGAGCATGGGGAACAGAGAAGACAGAAACACAAGACCAGGAGGTGGAGGGGAGGGATGGAGGGATAATAAAAGACTTGGAGGGTGAGATAGAGAAAGTAAGAGTGAAAGGAGGCAGAGAAAGGAGAGGGTGGGCTCTGCAGGAGGAAGAGGAGGAGGGTAATCAGAGCCTATACGCCTCAATCCCAAAGTGTCTGGACTCTTCCCACCAAGTCCATTAAAAATTCATTAGGCCAATACTCGAGGAAGCTAGAGAGTGAGACACTGAGTGAGAAAGACAGGGACACAGGAGAGTGACACAGAAAGCAAAATGTTGGGGACATGACAAATGTATTAATGGGGAAAAGGGAATAATTTGGAAGGGAACTTTTAACTCAAAATGCATTTAGTAAAAAATTCTTGTCATATTTTCTAGAAAAAATATCCAAAATGTTTTGTATTTTGAGATTATTATAAGTACAAGTCAAAATATTAAATGTATAGGTAATGCTGCAACTATCAATGATTTTAATTATGGGCTAACGTGCTGATTATTTTCTCTATTAACTAATTTATTGTCTGTTCTATCAAATATCAGAAAAAGATGAAAAATGTACTTCAGAATTGAAACAGAACTCAAGATGGCATCAAATATTCAACTTACTATCACAGCAAACACTGACATTTGACAAGCTGGAAACAGGAAATTGTTGGCCTTTTGGTTTAAAAGAAATTACGTAAACAAATAATCGGTCATCAAAATGGTTGTGGCAACCTTCTAACTGAAGCACCGAAGAGAAAAAGTTTCTGTGTTTCTTTGCTGCTCTTGTTTATTTCAGACGAAATGGTGCAATCAGATGTTTAAAGCTGCCACCAGTGGAAATATCTACTAGAGATGCAGATTAGAATAACTGACTCTTCAGTTTCCATTTTAACATTAACACATTAAATTCTGCAGAACTCAGATGTTGATAAACCAGTAGACAAGCTGTTTGATTAATTACACAGGTTTGTGATCACTGTGGTTTCACTGTGAGTAGATTTTACTGGTTTGGAAACAATCATTTAGAGAAATGTGGGTTGTTGTGAATAATCCAGATGGAGACTAATTTCCCTTGGAGGAATTGTCTTAAGGCTCATGACCGCTGGCTCACCTGAGTGCAAGGAGGGTTTAAACACACATCACACACACAAAAACATGTAAGCCTAGCAGGCTGCTCAACTATTCTCTGAGGTCACCACAGTTTATATTTTCTATAGGCTCTTACTCCGTGCCATATAGCTGCAGAGGAGAGAAAGAGCAAGAGAGAAGAGAGTGCTCTGTGGCCTTGGATGGGCCAAATATAGCACCACACACACTTACACACACTGGGTTTATTGTTCAACAGTGGGAGAGCGAGCAGAGACAGCGAGAACACACAACATGGATGGGGAGAAGAGGGAAAGTACAGAAGTGCTGAAGGAGGAAGAGGAGGCGGCGATGAGGGAACAAGTGGGACGGAGAATGAGAAGGACATGACGTAAGATGAATGATTTCGTCTCTCTGCCTGTCGCGGCTCACTGCTGTATAGCTCGTCTTCCAGTGAACAGATAGCCGTCTTTTCCAGGAAATTGTAGGGGAGGAGCAAGGGGGGGGGGGGGGGGGGGCACGTCCGTAGGGATGCTCTCTTCCAGAACAAGCTCTTCTCCTGCAGCCCTCCGCATCTAGTTCACATGCTCGGCTGCGGGGCTGTAAATGGCTTGGTAAGTCACGACATGGTTCAAACAGCCGAGAGTTGAGGAAAGGCTTTGAAGTGTGTTGTGTTGCAGGGTTGGCTTTGAATGCAGAAAGTCTCAGCCCACACATGGTTTATCGACTGACTAAGCACTTTAATAAAAAACATATTGATATCTAGGGATGGACGATATCTTCTATCTTCTATCACGATAAATCTAATTTCAATTAAGAATACATACATATACATATATAAATATTTTGCAGTTAAGGGACTAAAATTTGCATCACAACCAGGGTCTATTATGATTGAGGGGAAAACAGAAAGGAAAGAAAAGAAGTTCACCTAATTAACCATCAGGTAAACCAACTCAATGAATATTTTATCACCTCATCCAAAGAGGCTGAGCCCCTTGGTGAGAGCTTGAATTTAGGCTGTCAGTGCTCTAGTATCTAACCACATGGGGCAACACACAACACAGCCCCTGTAACTAGCAACATGTACACACAACAGGTGATCCTTCACCTGGGAGCTCTAAGAAAAGGCACAAACACATACACCTATCCAGATATTTCACATGGGAACTGGAAGACTAAAAGAGCAAAAGTCACTGGCAAATGTGTGTAGGACGAGCACCGCGTGAACAAAAACACTGAGCACTGTCCACTCACAAACACACATAAAGCCCCAAGGCACTGCACCTGATGTGCTCTCAGGTGGGCTGGACAACTGGACTTCACTCTGTGTAATCGCACTCATAAACAAGCCTGGTGGGAGAGTGTGTTTGTGTGTGTATGCGTTCCCCAGAGTGTGTTAAGCGCAGCAGAATAATATTGTTTCAGGGAGAGACGAGACTGTCTCTTGCTCTCGCTGCTCTCAGGGCGCTGTGAGGTATATTTACTCTCACCAAAGTGACACACTGCTCCCAGGACATTAACCTTTCTCCTTAGACATACACACACACAGATACACACACACTGCTCCTAAATGCTGGAGCCACACAGGCCAAAATGCAAAAGATCTGTGCATTAAATGACAGCCATATTATACACACTGGGAATATGCTGGAATATGCTGTGATGAATGATGTGATTTTAATGGTTGGCAGGAATAGGAAAGCATTTTAGACAAGCACCTCACTTATTAACATTTCCCAAATCTAAACTCAGGATTTCTGCAGATGATGAGTACTGATGTGATGCCATTGCTTTCTTTTTGCCCAATTTTAAAATGCATGGAACTCATTAAGATAAATATGACAATGTTACGCATCGGGGACCAATGTGGTGGATCGCAATGACTGAATGAAAGTAAGTTAAAGCAGAAACTGAATATTTAAAATTGACGGTGATGCTGAAACTGTAATGCTGATCAGCAACGTGTGGCTGAAAGCTAATCTGCTTAGTCGCCACTGGTGCAGATAACCTGATCCGGCAGATCAGATTGGAGCATCCTCAGTTTCTTTCTACACAATCTTTGACTTCTTTTGCTGTAATTTTTCTGATAAAATGTCTACTTTTTATCGTGGTGTGAGAGGTGTGTGAATAGAAGTGAAATCTGGCACTGCAAACACCTTGCTAGTCATACTCATACACAATTTTCAACTTCACATTAAAATGTACAGAGTAAAAATGGAAAAGGTCAGCTGGAGATGCCATTAAAATATGGCTGGGAAGTGGCTTTTGTGTGCAATTTTCCCATGATATGCTAATAATTTCCTTCAAAGTTACTTTTGGGGAAAAGCTGTTAAGACCTAACACAGCCATGTTACAGGCCACAGGCGCCTCTCTTCTCTTTCACTCTGTTGCCCCACCTCACAGGCTGGTGTTAATGTACTTCTCCAGCCAACAGCTTGGCAGAGAGCTGCCAGCTGACACTTCACCTCTGGTTCAACAACACATTGCCTACACTCACTACTGCCTGTGAGAGTGCATTTGACTGTGTGCGCACCTCTGTGCGTAGGAGCGCATAGGAACTTAAGACATTATCTCAATATCTATATAATGTATATTGTCTACATTTTATTCAAACTATTAAAAGTTAAGCTTGTCTTTTAGAGATGAAATCAATAGTCCTATGTGCAGTTAGTCAGTTGATTGAACATTAAATCATTTTGATAATTTCAGTCATTTTCCAAGCATAAATGCCAAATACTGTATTTGCTGGTTCTAGCTTTCCAAAGTTGAGGATTTGATGTTTTTTTTTTCTCATACATGACAGTTAACTGCTTGACAAATTAAGTTTACAAGACATGAAGATTTCAACTTGGGAAAGTTTATTGAACATATTTCACCATTTTTTGACCTTATATAGGCAAAGATGTAATTGATAATTTAAAGCTAACCGAGTGATTAATGGATAATATCAATAATAGTTAGCTGTAGTCCTATTATCTATGTCCCACTGAGTCAGTATTTTTAAACTTATTTTAAAATGCATCATTCACTGAGACTTGAGAACTGTGAACCCATAATATCTCAATATGGGAATTTTTGCACACGTTGTCCAGCCTTTGAGCACAAATAGCATTAGAGCAATAGAATATGTGACCCTGGGGCAGTGGGTAAGTGGCTGTGACCCTCCACAATATGCAGTTGGACTGCCACTGTGTGCTTGTAAGGTCAATGGGTGACTTTGCCACACAGGAGTAAATTAGATGTGGCATGATCGAACCATATAACTGTCAGATGTGTGTGCATGTGTGTACGTGTGTGTACGTGTCTGTGTGTGTGTGTGTTTGTGTGAAAGATATAGGTGGTACTTTTGGGAGGTGGTTTCCTGGAATGTGCCACTAGAGCGGGACAGGATGTTAGCAACTGTTATGCACCACCACAACAGATCTGTTTCCTGTGTGTGTGCGTGACCATGCATGTCATTTTTGATACACAATAAAATCTGGCTGGGATCAAAATCAAATCAGACAACACAGAGGCAAGTACTGAGCGAAAGTTAAACACAGCTTGCTCAATCTACTCAGAAATAATTATTATTCCTCCTCAGAGATGACGCAAAAAAAAAAAATGTGTAAAGATCAAAAATATGATAAGAATGGAAAAACTGACGCACACTTGTTGCACTTACTTGTCTCTCAAACAAATGAGCAAGCACCCAAAACATGTGCAGCTCGCTGGCTTGTGCATTCATAGCCACAGACTCAGTTAGGTGTGTGTGTGTGACATCGGGTACCGCGGAGGAGCCACAATTTCCAAGCATAAATGACAGTAACACACACGGAGCGGCGACCTGCTGAAAAGATACACTGAACCAGAAAAACAAGTCCACAATAACAGCTACAGACAAAAACACCCTGTGTTAATATATTTATGTGAGTGTGTGTCAGTGCTGACTCAGTGTGTGTATGTGTTTATAATTCAGCCTTCACAACACAAACTCTTCTCTCTCTCTCTCTCTCCCTCTCTCTCTCTCTCCCTCCCTCCCTCCCTCCCTCCCTCTCGCTCTGTCTCAGTGTCTCCTAGCAACCAGACACTTAAGGCCTAAAAATAACCCCCCAGAAACGAACAGAACAAAAAAATAAAGCATAAACGGGCAATTAATCCTTTCAAGCCTGGAACACAGACTCAAATAGACCAGGTATTAGAAAGGGAAGAGCGGAGCCGAAGCAAGTGAGCAAGAGATGGAGACACACAGAGAGAAAGGAGTGGGAGGCTGAATCTGCCAGCAACAGGTAGTCGTCAGGAGACAGAGTTCTGCGCTACAAGAGAGTGTGTGTGTGTGTGTGTGTGCATAATGTGTCTGTGTGTGTATAAGAGTGTGTGCGTGCCCACTAGCCTTGGCTGGGAACAAGACAGAACTTTTCCACCCTCTCCAAAGGCAGGGGCTGCTCAAGGCAAACAAGGCTGCAGTGTAAACCAACCCAGCGGCCCTGCAACAAGCTGGCAACAAGTCCTGTGTTAAACAGAGTTTGAAGAGAGCAACGCGCCGCATGTCAAAAGACTCGGCAAGGCCTCTCTCTCGTTGACGGCGAACGCTTTTATTGTGATTTTTTTTTCCCCCTGCTCCTCATAGGACATTATGAAATAAACAGCCTTATGAAACAAAGTAAAAGACGACTGAGTCATGAGCGCACACGTACGCAGAGGCCTGCCGCCTCGCGTCTGAAGCCGACACATTCCACAGTGGATTAACATTCTGGACGCATGATGGCAAGTGAGAGACAAAACAGCCAGACACCTGATCTTTAGGCCAGACATCTGACAGTTCAGGAGGACTTGTTCTGCTAAAATCAGATCAGAGCTGTGCAACGTAGGCAAAAAAATAGCATATCACAATATTTTTCTGAACTACAAATATGTAATTGTATTTGATTGTTTCTTGCTTTTTCACTTCAAATTACATAAGTGTATTTAAGACCTTCCTCAAAGTAAAAGTTTCTGACAAAACCAAAAGGCTGGCGAGAGATATATCTCAGCCTCAGAAACACAACATCTGTGTGTCAACAGGGCTGCAACAAATGACTATTTTCATTCACTCTCAATTAATTAATTTCAATTAATCAATCCGCTATTTAGGCTGCAAAATGTGAGAAAATAGTGAAAATCATGAGCACACATTTAACACACACATTCAACTTTTTGTTTAAATACGAGTCCGAAACCCTGTAACCAGAAATTGTTTGATATTTTGTGCTTAATTTATCACATTACCAATTGATTGATTAATTTTTTTGACATTCAACTAATTAATTTAATAATCATGTCAGCTCTTGTGTCGTTCTCTTTGGCAAAGCGCGTTAACTTGGCATCATTTTCATTACTCTGTCCCTGACCTCATGTAATATTAAAAAGGTATAGTACTGTGTTAAAAAGAGTTTGAAGAAAATAACACGCTCAGTGTCAAAGTCCCATATTAACGGGTAACTTCAATGAACAGTGAACTAATGACTCTTGCCAGGATTAACGATTGGTGCATTACGTTCTTACACAATATAATTGTGAATAAGGTATTATTCCAGTGAAGCTGTACCTACTGGTCCCACTGCTCTGTCAGGTCATTAAAATGCTTGATGGAACAATGTCCTACGCATGTAAGCTCTGAAGGACATCATATGGTCAGATATAAGTGTAGTAAACTTTGCTAAGGGCAAATAATGAGCTAGGTCTCTTGTGAAGTTGGTCCTTTCTGCAGGCTAAGCATACTTCAGATTGTAGAGGTCAGCCACTTTCAACATCTTGGACAAAAAGCCCCAGCTTTGATTCAAATGAAAACACTGTTTGAGACATCATTATGTCTCCAGTGCCTTTAATTTTCTCACCTTTTCAAGTGTCTAGGTGGTAAAACTTCAAGCTATTTAGCATTCGAGTATTCAGTGATCTTCACATGTACATTCTCTTTTACCTCCAGAAATAGCTTAGCACTATAATCAAGGACTTTGCAAATGGCTTGAGCATTTATCCTCGATAGTGATTTGTTGCTGCAATAAAACAGAAGCTGTGATTGACAAAGTTAATTCTTTAGACATTACATTTTATGCTATGCAGCTTTGTTGACCTAACCTGTTTACCCTCTGAGCATTGGTTGGTTTGATAAATCTGCTGGTAAGAAAACTGCTAATCAAGCAAACTACTTGCCCAAGACATGCTGTATTAGTGTAGTGTTTAAAAGCTGAAGGCATCATTTCCATTTTCCTTGCAGAATCGAATACTCCCTTCACAGTCGAATAAAGTCACTAACATCCACGAACATGGCTTTTGCCTTCCATGGGAAAGGGTACAATCAGCATTCACTTCCGGGTCAAATTCTGCAGTGGTTATGGCTATTTACTGGCTCCATCTCTGGTTAGCAGCAATAGAAACACGACACCCAGGAAGAAATGCTCATTTTCGTCCATTTTCCGGTGTGAGGCTGTGGAAGGTGAGGGTGCTTCTCTTGATTCGAGGTAATTGATCACTTGGTGTTGAGTTTGAAAGAGAGGCTGAAGCAAAAGATCTGAAAAGTAACCATAACATTGCCACGTCTCCATGCTGCTTTCTACTGTTACCTGCTTTCCGGTGAATTCATAACATTGAACGTGACGACCTAAAATTTATATCTCGTAGGCGTGGGCAGTATACTGCTTTTGCCAATGTCACTGGAGTTGCACCAGTTGGTTAACAAAATTCAAATTCCCTCTTTTAGTAGTGCAACAAGCAGCGAGTGCTCTACATCTCAAAATGAGTGTATATTTCTGACTGAACAAAGCAATACATTAACTGCAATGGCACATAATGTGTCCACAAACTTCTGAATAGATTCAAACTGATGGATCCATTTATACATAAATGTATGGGACTCATCTACTTTCTTTTTGTCATTTTGTTTTCAAGTCTGTTAACAGCCAGCAAAGTGTCTAATTGAAACACAGTTACTGATGATGATGAACTAATGGACATGCTCAATGCTGCTGTAAGCACACAAGCATTTATACATTAATATTAGGTACCAAAACCATCTAAATTTTTTTAGATGCATACTGTGCATCCTTTATTTTTTCAATTTGTTCTGAAAATGAAGAATCCATATAACATCAACAAACAAAGGAAAAGAGCCAAATATGACCTGTGTCATTGGTTCGCATTTCCAAACACTTTTGGCACACCATTAACGCTTCTCCACAGTCTTCATACATTTCAGTTTAACCAAAGTGATAGCTGGTACTCCTCTTAACTATGCATTCGTTTACCTTACTTGTTCAGCTAGAGCTACCTTTGAAATCCTGGAGACAGAAGGAAAAAAAATTATCACACACATCTTCAAAAACTTAAATATGAAGCCCGTGGATGTAGTCTGTGAGTGTGTTTGTGTTTTCCTCTTGTTATGAGCCGTGTGCTGTTGTTCAGACTATAGGTGAGAGTGAAATAGGTGACAGGCCCAAGGGAATCATGTTTTCCTCTGGTACTGCTCTGGTGCTGCTAACTGTACTGATGATGGCTTGCATTCACACGGTATTCACTGTGAGTACAAACACACGTACACACAGTTACCTGGAGTGTTTTCTGAAAAACAAAGGCTACTGCATAAAAGCACCACAGCTTTTCAACAAAACAAAAATGTAAGCTGACGGTGCGTGTATGCGGAAAAAACAACATCAAAATATCACTTGTTGACCAAGTTCACATGATTGCATCCAACAAATACACATGCACGCACACTCCCTTGCAGGCTATGTGATCATCAGGGGAGAGGTAAACCTTACTGAGGGCTGGTGGCCTGGTCTTCTAAACGGGCCCTTGGGTGATGAGTGAACAGGGGACATCGGCAGCTTGCCAACCAGCACTGTTGTCCTTAACACCTTTCTGCTGCTTGAGGGAGAACAGCTTTGGAGCAGTGTACAACATCCAGCTTCCAAAGTGCTAATAGCGAGGTAATTACGAAAAATAAGGATGGGAAGTTTCACAGCAGCCTTGCATCAGAACGATGGTGAGAGAAACAGTCTGAAGCTGTTTACGACTGAAAAGTGGGTCTTTACTGGACAGACACACAAAGGAGCACGCTGAAAAAAGTCACTATCTTTGATTGTTTCTGTTGCTCCTTAATGTATTAAATCAATTTTACACTGGCCTACAAACCCAAAAGAATACTTAACACAGTGTATTACACTGCAATACATGCACATTCAAAGTCTCAGGCGTTGTTGACTTTGTGCCCTCAGTGGTTCCTGTGCGTCAGCAATGTGTGTGAATAGCACCAAAAATACACACTACTTCACTAAGTCCCATCAACCTATTCCTTCCTCCATTTCTACTCTATTTCTCCATCAGTCCCCCCGTCCCAACCCCCCTCACCCCTCCTGTCTGTGTGTCCAGCCCTGTGCGCTTTCCTGCCATTCTTCTATCTCAGCTAATTTTAGATGAAGGAAAAGGCTCTGTCCACATCTGCTAGTCATTCTTTAAGAGGTTTGTGTGTGTGTGTGTGATTGCAAGAAAGGAAACTGGGAAAAGGTCAAAGGGAGAGAGCAGTGGAATGAGTGCTGAAAAGGAAATAAAAGGAAAGGTATAAAACAACCAGGGTAAAGACAGAGTCACTGTCACAACCAGAACAAATGCCCATTATGACTAAAATACAATCATTTAGATTTAGTGTTTCCTCTGCATTTACTTGACAGTGGTGAACCACAAGAGCAACAAGCTGCCATCAAAAGTAAAGAGAATGCGAAAAAACAAAACATTATAATTTAGCTCAATTTGCCCCTGAGAAGCACAGACAAATGTTAAGGCAGAGTGCTTCGAAATGGGGCTCTTTTCAATGTTCATAAATCATCCAAATTGGAATAATTTGTAGTCTGAAACAAAAGAGAGAGGGAGAACACACAACCCACAGTTTTGACATGCTGGCCAGAGGCGAAGTAAAAAAACGCACAAAATAACCCTTTTCTGCAGAATTATAGTATGCAGCACATTCCTTTTCTTCAGGAGTTTTAAGGTTTAAGGATTTACTTTATACGAAATCACACTAACATTTACCCTCACCTGATAGAGTTACAAAAATCAGGTCTTTATTTTTGACACTGATTACTTGTTTGCCCTGTCAACTTGGTTCTTAGTCTAGGTAACTTGCCCATTTTGCCGGCACATAAAACCTGCAAGATTGGTGTTCACAGTGTGAGTCACTGAGATGGTAACAGTACACGCTGGCTGAATCAGTGGATTCAACATTCATGATGATCACGTTGAACATAGATTGTAAAAATATCAGGTTTATGTCCGCAGGAGTCTACATGTGTCCACTGTAAAAAGTGGTGCCAACAAAGTCTCATATTGTCTTGACTAGTGTATTTCACTTCAAGTGGACAGAGCAAATGTCCAGGAAAGACACACACACGTACAATCATTCACATGCACACACGGGATCCTGGCACTCACCACTGTGTGTCACAGTGGGCTGTGAGGGGGACACAGAGGGCAGAGTACAGCGTGTTTATGTGTGTGTGTTTATCCCATCGTAAACAGGGGACGAGAGACACATGCCGTGTCACCGCCTGTCACCACTTTCTCTTCTTCCCCTACTGGTCCCATCCTTCACTCAGCTTCTCTTCTTTTCTATCAAGCTCTGTTCCTGTGCTCTCGCCCTTGTCTTGTGCCCCATCGCTTCCTCGCTTCTTCTCCTCCTCTAACCCTCACCCCACTTGGTCAGCTTGTTAAGCATGTCTCCTAAAGCTGATTAAGTAGTGTTGATCAGCCTTACATAACATTCACCTCACACAGACGTTGCTGCCAGCCAGCTAGCATATTGTCTTCGTTCCTTTGTGTGTGTGTATGTGAGAGACGGAGAGATATCAGCAAGGGAAATTTTGCTTCAATGAACTTTGCTCAGCATGGTGTATTTGCAGTTGCAATACACACACACAAGCCTGTATGCATGAATTACGGTGACACTATTGTCTTCTTGGACTGCAGCCAAGTCCATGCATGGTCTCATTGACATGAGCAAATTTGGCCACAATGGTGGAATGTGCACATCATCATGGTCTCCTCGGGAGTGTGTAAATGTGTGTGTCTGTGTGTGTGCTCCGACTGCGGGCTGTGTAGATAATCACTGCTTATCCCCAAGTTACCATGGGGCTGCCAAGAGAGACCATGCACCTACAACATTGCAGCAGGGGGTGGGGAGCGCACGCCAGCACATAAACACACTTGACAGGACAGATTGAAGACATAAATGATGAAAACGATCTTTACATACATACATACATACATACATACATACATACATACATACATACATGCACTCTAACACTGTGTTGGTGCTGCCTGTAAACAGAGCCCTGTTCCAGATCTCATTAATTGGTATTGAGTTAATGAGGCAATGCACACAGGCCCTTGTTTGAAAGGTTGAGTCCAGCTCCTCTTCTCTCCTCTCCTGGTTTGCACTTGCGCTTTGCCTCGTGGGAAAGATTAGAATCCTCAGCTGGAGCAAATAAGGCTGGACGTTATGCAAGAGCCCAGGAGAGGGAGGAAGAGAGAGAGAGAGAGAGAGAGAGAGAGAGAGAGAGAGAGAGAGAGAGAGAGACTGATGATGATGTAACTTGAGGGAAGAGCAAAATACAGAAATGAAGGGCAAGGGAGAAAGAGAAGAGACGGGCTACAAAGGTGTGACAGGAGGTCTTGAAGCAGCTGACCTTACAAAATGACCAAGCTCCATCGCAGCTTGTTGTATGTGTCTTACTGTGCTTTATGGTGCCAGCCACCCATCTGAACAATTGCAGCCAATCTACTCTACTAGGCAATGAGCTCAGCCATAAACACACAGCTGCCCTGCACTGGCAGAAACCAGACCTCTTCACTTTCTCACATCCTTGCCCCAGCCACACACAAAAATAGACTATACGATTTAAGGTCAATCTCAGAGTGACATATATAGAACTGTGTTTCTGATTCAACATACAATGTGGTTATTACTAGCCTGCCAGACCCAAAAAGGCAGAGATTATAAATGCAAGACAAGCGGTTCTCATAAAGGTCATAACTTTTCACTTAGACTTCAAACTGCCATGAATAAAAAAGAAAAGACAAGATCTGTATTATTAGATTATCTGACTGACTTAAAAAAGTCAAAGTATATAAGAAGAGACAAGAACAGGAAGAGCTGGAAGAGAGTGACGACAAAGGACCAAGGCTGGACAAGAACCCAGAAAGACAAAGAGAATGGCTTACAGCCTTTACAAAATGCAACATAAACATTTACATAATTCAGCAGCACGAGGCCCATGATTACACAAAATCATCTTCACTTCCTCATCCTCATCTGACTACTGCCGCTGACTAGGAGGGACACTAATTCTACCACAGAACTATACAACTATGACAATTCTGATTTTTAGATGTTGCTTTTAGCAAATTGTGCATGTCAGAAATAAATATCAGGTGCGAGGAGGGACGCAAAGAAAAAAAAGGCAACAGGGAAGGAAGTGAAAAAAGAGAGAAAGGAATGAGGTATGGGGAAGGAAGGAAGTTCACAGAGATAAAAGCCTCACTGGCAGAGAGAGAGAGAGAGAGAGAAAGAAAGAGAGAGAGAGAGAAATGAACTTTCTCCCCTCCATCAGTGTACTGCTTGGATGGCATTATGTAAGAGCTGAGCGTACACACACTGATTACCTCCGCTTGGTGGAACTCATAACATGAGGTGCTACCTCACTGTGTGTGTGTGCGTGTGTGTGTGTGTGTGTGGGTTGGTACGTGGGTACGTGTGTGAACATACGATGGTGATACCTTTCAGGTACATTTCATGCACAAAGACACAAGCACACATACAGACAGCATACATACAAACTATTGTCCTGATTCAAAAGGGCTCAGATCATCCGTCCAAGGTGTAAGCTTGCATGGGGGATCCCCATGAAGTGACAGCTGCACCGGCTTACAGTTACACCTACACAATACCAGTTTGATGACACACGCACGCACGCACGCACGCACGCACGCACGCACGCACGCACGCACGCACGCACGCATCCCCACAACAGATCAGACTCATTGCGCTGCATTTACATACAATCTTATTGATTATAGTGTAATCAGATTTAAGAAATATGCCAATTATTGTACGTTTAAAATCTGAATTGCAATATCTACATTGAATTAGAGCAGACGCTGAGTAAGACAGATGTTAAACCTCTGAGATCACTGTAGCATGTCGCTGTTTGTTTGAGTTTCAATTCTGCGTACACACCAGAAAGGTTGCAGAGTGCACTAATGTGATGATGTGTTTCAATACATAAACAGAGTCATGAGTAACAGTCGTGGAAAATTAAATAGTCTTCGTCAATGTAAACAAGAGGCATCAATAACATGCCTTCATTTTCGTCCCTTTCCCTTATTTTGTAGTACTACTTCTGCTAGCTAGTTAGGATAACTGCTGTCTAGTGAGCAGTCATTTGCAAAACCCTAGTCAAGACAGCTGACGCTTGGATTTTGATGCATCTGTCCGCAGTCTTACAGTACCGGTGCTTGAAGCGGATGAAAAGGATAAGACATTTATTTGAGACAACATAAAGCAATAGAGCTGTATATATTGCTATCTATTTGTCACAAAGTACTTGGCAATTAAAATATTTGCAGTGGAGCACTTTATATGCAGTATTATTTAATAATAAATTTAAGAAAGCGTGAGCAAAAAATTTGTGACTTATCGCCGCACCCTATATTACACAGAGAAACAAGTTTACACATTCGCATTGCTGACATCGATGAGTCACACACACACACGCACAGATCCCACATTCCCACACACACCTCTGCACTCTGCCTCTTCTCACAACTAACCTAAGGGACAGAGTGTACCTTCGCACAGAACCTGGCTAATACTTGGGCCAGACGAACACAATAACCCTACTAACACAACACCCACACACAAACAGTGAGGATACTAGCTGGGGGCCAGCTGAAGAGAGAGCTGTGGACGAGAGTGTGCGTGTGTGATGCAAGATGCACGCGTGTGAGCGACTACAAAGACCCTAGTGTATATTAGTGTGTGTATGGACAAAAATAATTCACTGAAATTATGGTTACAACACTTCTAATTCATGTTGTGCACTCTTTCTGTAGCCTGCAGTCAGGAACATAATATTTATGACTGGCATCTCTTGGCAGAGAAAAGATTCTGCACTTAGGACTTGTTTCCAAGGTAACATGTATACAAAGTATTATTGTTTAGCAGACATGCACATGCTGGCAGTTAAAACCAGAGACGCCATGCTACAGAAAATATGCCAATAAAATCTGTTTGAGGTGTTTTTAGATGCCATTGAACAATATTATTGTATTACGGTAAAACTGTGCCCGCTGAAGTCCTAAGACCCTGATCTAGACTAGTTGTGCATCAGTGATACGCATAACAATTTGCTTGAATTTCAATTGCACTGGGTTTGAAAGTCTTCCTGTCCTTCACTTAATAGTCTCTTACCAACCCCTATGACCAAGCATTTTTTGTCCTTTTTCTCTTCCTGCATCATACTTCTGGTTGTCTCCATTTAGCTCGTCATCATTCCCTCCTTCCCTTCATGCTTTGTAAATCCCCCTGCTGCTCTTGATCCATTCTTCCCTGCTTTACTTTTCTCTGTCACCCTGTGACTGGCCAGGGGATCTAGCTCACTGTTCTCTTCATCAAAAGCTTTAATCCCCTAAAACAACAATCACTGTGTGTGTGTATGTACAGTAGGCCTATATGCGTGTGCGCCCACCCGCATGCAACTGCCTGGCTGTTACATAATTTCACTGAGCCACATCTGATGCTAAAAATGGACATGGATAAAACTATTGTGACCAGGGGCTGGGCTACTGTACAGAGGCACTGGCAAACACAAAGCACACACATATAAACAGCGGGGGGCTGGGCAACCTGCTGAACCTTGATGTCAAGAACCAGAGATGAAAAATTTCTTGAACTGATCGTCAGTCATGGTAGTGTTTAACGGTTAATAATTATCAAAGGCTGAAGACACAAAACAGGTGATATTTTCAGGACATAAGCACCGCCTATACAGCCTGTACAGTGAGCAGTATGTAAGTTTATGTTAATAAAACTTTGGTGGATCAGTTTTGCAAACTATCGTGTTGTAAAAGAGGGTTGGTAAAAGGAAAAAGCAACCACAGTGAAGTATTTAGCTGAACACGTGGAGACTCCGTCTTCTGCTAAGTGTAACACTTCTCCAACATAAATAATTAACTCAACTTCAGCAAATAACCCCCACCAACCAAATTAAAATTCAATTCAAATAAGTGTAAAATACAATTTAGAATTGATCCCATCAAATGAAGGATCACAAGGTCCGTGACCGGGATGAACTAAATAAATAAATAGGATATTGTGATATGATTTGGTCAAGTCACTAAGAGTGGTCAAGAGTGGAGAGTGGTTAAGCACAAAAGAGTGGCTCACATACTCACTTGTGGACAAACTCCCTTAGAAACATGTGATGAGACGAGTGTGCTCCTGCTCCAGCTGTGTATGTGTGTGTGTGTGTGTGTGTGTGTGTGTGTATACACGCGCCTACGCGTGTGTGGAGGAGGATATGCTATATGATGTGAAGCACTGATGGCCGATTTGTCATTAAAGTTTAATCACTCTACTTTCCTATAAATACCTTTCCAATGATCCAATGCATTATTCAGTCCCTCTCTCAGGCCAGCACACACAGACAGATACACAAGCAGAGAGACACACAGAGACACACCTGAAGAGGCTAGAAAAAGCCAGCGCCCTGGAGGAAGGAAGTCTTATGAACATTTAAGAGGACGATGGCCAGTGGGCAAAAATAGAGCTGGATGTTTGTCCTGCGGTGAGTGCAAGCTTTAGGAGCCCATGGCTCTGTGTGTGTGTGTGTGTGTGTGTGTGTGTGTGTGTGTGTGTGTGTGTGTGTGTGTGTGTGTGTGTGTGTGTGTGTGTGTGTGTGTGTGTGCGTGCGTGTGAGTGAGTGAGTGAGTGAGCAACAACATATGTTCAAACTGCCGCATGCACTGAGGCCAATTTGCACTTGATACAAGCTTGTGGTCTAGTCTGACTTTCAGCTCATATTTTGACTTTTCAGGGTGACTCTAGAAACACCAGCCACCACTGATTGCTGATGCATTTTGACAGTGACTGACAGGTTTCTGTATTACATGAGCCATGTTAGCAGACTGTGCTGTATCTGGTCATCAAGTCATGCTGGCTGGTAAATCAGGGTGTCCAGTGAAAGAAAGAGAGACAGGGTAGGGTGACATGAAGCAGGAGAGAAGGGGAGAGAGCAGGAAAGAGGAGGAGGAGGCTAATGGAAGAAGAGCTGCCACTGGGGTATTAGTCCATGGATTGGTGACACAGGAATGATAGTGAGAGGGAGGAGAGGATGGTGGGATGGGAGGGTCAATCGATGCTTAAAAAGGTTTCAGTCCCCTATGGGGATATGTGCATCTGTGCGTGCACAAACACACAACAGTCTGTTCCAAATGAAAACACGATCTCTCTCTTACACACACAACGCAAGGCTCCATCTGGCCCAAAAGTCAAGAGGTATTGTAGATTAGCAATCACTTCATCTAATTTCGGCCTAGAGAGTAGGTTTGTTTTTCTACATCTTGGGTGTCAAAGACGGTGTTTACGTGTGGGGTTGTTTAGAAGGATGAAATAAGATCAAGCAATCACTGCTGATAAAAGGCAGAGGATGTCCTTTTTCCACTTATCACTTTCCCTCGTACACTCACACATGCACAGTTTGCCACTGCTAATCCTATTGGAGAAGGTGCCATTTGGTTAGCAATTATGAGGTATCTGTATATACACACCTGCAAACAGTCCAGCAGTTATTTCGCACTGTATGCCTACGCTGCAATGAGGAAAGAGCGATCACCTTGGCATTAAGGTGGTGTTAACTAAAATTAGTGTATAGGTTTACAATGGCAAAAAAAATAAAGCAAACCAATCTTTTTATTAGCAACACTTTGTTCCCACGCGTTTTACCTGTGACATGGCATTCCACCTAAAGCCCTGCCTTTCAAATGCACATAACTTTCTCACTCAGATAGGCTGTGATGAGTTGGCTCAAAGTTCAAAATGAGCTCTGACGTACAAAAGAGAACAGGTCTGAACATGGAGGGGGGGGGCAGAGAGAGAGAGAGAGCGGCAGAGAGTGAGTGAGAGAGAGAGTGAGAGAGAGAGAGAGAGAGAGAGAGAGAGAGAGAGAGAGAGAGAGAGAGAGAGAGAGGGAAGATAAAGACAGACAGACGCTGCCAGCAGAGTGAAAGACAGAGAGGCAGAGGAAGAGGAAAGACTGGTTGAAAAGAAAACTCCAAACGTGATCTTGCATTCCTTACATGGGGTGCAGGGAAGGAGAGAGAGAGGGAGAGAGAGAGAGGGGGAGAGAAAGAGAGGGAGGAATGGGGGAAGGGAGAGAGGGGAGAAGGGGAGGAGGTGACAAGAGAGAAAGTTTAACTTGGCGCCAGACAGCATTTCAATACCCAACAGCCAACCACACAGACACTCGCACTAAATATCGACACTATGCAAGTGGCATAGAAGTCCTTTTGGTGACTTCCCATCGTCCGAAATTAGATTAGATATTTGCCCTCCACCCCCGCTCCCTGGGTCCAGCACAGAGGCAGATTCCCAGATAAAAATAGCCAGAGGAACTATTCAAACACTGCTGCCTTTTTGCAGGGAGTGTCTGCTGACTGCACTGGACTTAAGGGGTTAGAGAGGGGTTAGGAGCTCCACTCACCACCTCCCTGAATCAGAGGGCCTGGGACAACCCGATCTCTATCGCACTTATAGACAAACACAAACACTGACAAAGTTCAAATTACTGTGCACAAGTTTTGATTTCTGCTCTGTTATTCTGATACTGTCTGAGATGTACATTAGCAGCTACACTGTATGTAGATCCCTAATGAAAAGATGCCCTCAGCATGACAAGCATTATTGGGGTCAATCTAAGAAGATTAGGAGTGTACATTACAACACCATTCAGGCCGAGCCATACCATTGGCAAAAACAGCCACAGTCGAGTGCAGCAGCATCAGTGGAGGATTATGAGAAAATGCTGTCTGTCTGTGTGTGTGCGTGCGTGCGTGCGTGCGACAGGCCAGGCCAGGCCAGGTGGTTGTGGTGTGGTTCAGAGGTGGTGCAAGAAGGAAGGGGTGAAGGAAGAGTTAGCTTCGTGACTGCCTGCCTGACTAACTGACTAAGTGCTGTCATGGTCTTGACAGCTTACACCCTGATTATACTCTAACCAGCAGAGAGGTGACACTCCAGACTCTAACCTAAAGGACAGGTCATTGTGTTGTGAGGATCCAAAATAAAACCTCTCATCTGGAAGGATCAGAGGAATCAAGTTACCTGATCTTCACGTGTGTGTGTGTGTGTGTGTGTGTGTGTGTGTGTGTGTGTGTGTGTGTGTGTGTGTGTGTGTGTGTGTGTGTGTGTATGCGCACGCATGTATGCACGTGTGTGTGTGTGCATTCGCAAACATGTCATCAGACTCAGATCAGTTTCAATGGCGCCGCCATCACCAAGAAGCTGTTATACATACACCCGCAAGCACTGACGTACACATTTTGTTCACAAGTAATACCTTTACAAAGCTGCCCACCATGAAAACCTTGTCTCCTTCATATACACACTTGATATTCTTTTACAATAACATGCCATTCTGCACCTCACTCTGAGTCACCTCTACAACAATGTAGCTCTGTAAACTCCCCATATTACATTACAATACACATGCATGCGCAAACACAAGCAGCTGCTAAGCAGTGCAGGTCAATCCATGCACACCAACACACCCTACTGCATTCCCAACATGAATTTTGATACCCATTTGAAAAGAGACCCTTGCTGTGTGTGCGTGTGTGCATGTGCATGGTGCGGTATGTGAGCATTTTGAGGCTGATGGCTTTAACACAAAAAAAAATGTACCTCATCTCTCTTAAAATAACTGCCATTATTTTGATTCCATTCTTCAATCAGTCTTATTCATATTGTCCTTAGGATGTATTCAAAATATGTCTGTATATAAATGCATGCATGCCTTTGCAAGTTACTGAGTGAGTGTGTTCAGGAAAGCAAGCAGAGATAGTAACTGTTGTGTTTTCCCCTCATGTGTAATGCAACACAGCCGGCAACTATTAACCTTCTAAGCAGGAATGTGGGAGGTCCAAGAATTCCAATAAAAAGCAGCAGTGTGTGCAAGAGTGTGTGTTCTGTATATATGCACTCACACATGTGTTCCTCAATGTGTAACAGTTATCTGTCAACGGGCTAGCCCATCCAGACATGCAGACCCAACTCATTACCTTCCCGGACCAATAGCCAATACGGTCAATATGGGGTCATGCTGTGGCTACAACCAATGGCATCACAGTAAAACTAGGCTCAACTCACATCATAGACATGCACACATGGCTTGAGGACACATTTAGTTCTGCAGCTGTGTTATCAGTGTAAAAAGTGCATTTTAAATGGATGCTCTTTAGTGTTGAACACCACAACTACGCAGTTGATCAAACAGGTCTGAAAGGGTGATAATCTATAGGACCCTATGGCCAGATCTGAGGTTAATGTGTGGGTCCCTGGGGCAGTGGGTGAGCCGGTCAGCCATAGTGCTGGACAGCGGTCAGTGGGCTATCAAGGGTAACGCTGCCTTGTTGGTTGTGGTCTCCCTGGTCAAGGGCGACCCAGGACTAATGGTGGGGAGGTCCATTAGTGTCAGCTGGCTGAGCACATTGTTCCCTTTGGTCACATTCCTGGCTAAATACAGACATTTCCACAACTGAAGACCCCCTCTACCAGAAGTCATTTGTCAACTTAGCATCACAGATGACCATATCAAAACTTTTATGAAGAACTATTACGACAAGGAAAAGTGGGCCATGCTGCCTCTGCACTGGGGGAATACTCAGCCTGTCTGCTTTAAAATCGATCTCTACAATGACTTTACAACAACTTAAAACACAGCACTAAAGACATAGTTTTATTACAGTATAAATATTAAGCTGCTGGGTGATACATAAAATTTTAGCCAACAACTTAATCAGCAATGGTATTTTGCCTTAACAGCTTTAGCATGATTACTAACAGCTGATATGCTCACACCAGCAATCAAAGTTGATTCCTGGCACTAACCAGAGTTTGCCATCTTTTTCAGATGGAAGATAACCAGTTCTGTTATGGAACATCATCTGTTTCAGGCTTAAAGCATGTTGGCTGAGCCCGATCACAGCAGGATACTGTCTCATAAACCAGGCTGTAAAACTGTATTGGGATAATGGGAGGTAGTGGTTTTGCTGTGGTCAGCACTGCGAGGGAGTTTTCACAGATAAGGCTAATCGCTGTGCTTATCATCACAGTGGTTGTATGTTGAGATTGAAAAGCATATGCTCGTAATAGCACGCATAAACCCACACAGGGAAAAGGTGAAATGTTCCCTCTCAATTCCTTACTCATAGTCTACCCCTTTGTCTGCTGCTCTGCCACATCATAAGGCAGGACTGTGTGTGTGTGTGTGTGTGTGTGTGTGTGTGTGTGTGTGTGTGTGTGTGTGTGTGTGTGTGTGTGTGTGTGTGTGTGAAAAAAATGTTAAAATGGCTCCACAGCATATCTGTCATTCTGGGGAAATAGCACAAAACAATAATCATTAAACTACATAGTTAAATGATTGAATGCCCACATTTACCTCGCTCTTTCTTTGACTCTTTTTCCTCTCTCTCTCACACACACACACACACACACACACACACACACACACACACACAGATGCCCACACACATGTTTCATGTGCATGCAGAAGTGCGGTCTCTTCACTTGTCAAAAGCACCACCAAACTATGAGCTACTCCGCGCCATTATGAGTACAATGAGAGGTCCGAGGCCCCACAAGTCCATACACAATCAACCCCAAGGCCTGCCCCACTCCCACCATTGTCCCACACTCCACACACACACACACACACACAATGGCCACTCCAGAGCCAGGGGTCCCACTATGCAATTCCACCACACAAAGACACACACCAGTCCTTATCCCGTTAGAGAGAGAAAAAAGAATGATAGAGGTGGCAGAAGAAAAATTGCAACCCTTGGGAAGGGATGGAGGGAAATGAATGAAAGACAAGTGCAAAATGTGTGTGGCGGGGGTGTAGATAACGTATTAGGAAGGGAGAGACATTAAGCAGGCAAGTTATTGTTGTGTGTGTATGTCCTTATCACCAGAGCTTAATCAATCATTAGCACAGCCTTTGAGGTACATAAAAAGGTGGATGTATGACTACGTAAGTGTAGACAAGACACCACATACCACCAACTCCCTGTCTGCTGACTAATAAAGCCTGTAGTCTGGGGACTGCCTTTAACCAATCTCACAGACTACAATAAACGCTATCAAAAAACAGGTAAATAGCGCTGACGAACACACAAACCAACACCAAGCTGCCGGCAGTAATATATGCAGCTATAGCCCTGCCATTTCCTGTGTCATCATATCAATTCTCTGTGTCAGCAGATGTCTTATCATCTATTCCGGCTAATGAAGTGCCTGTGGAAGACAGGAGTGCAAGGGGAAATGTCCAGTAATGGAGAGAAAGGAGTTGAGCTCCACGGAGGCAGTATCTCACCATATGGGACATAATCCTACATCACCAAACATCCGTGGAGGGGATGATTACATTTTTTTTATCCTACACATATGCAGGCACTGTTTTATCCGTCTGCATTCACGAAATGTGCTCAATGTAAATGAATGGATCTAGACAGGTTAAGGGTTAAAACTTGTGTCCTGATTGCAAAACGCAGCAACAGCAGGAGATCAGACAGATCAGGACAGCACCGTGGATTAACCAGTTCAATAATTCTGTTTAAAGGTGCTGTTATAAGATCAGATGTGTTGTTAGATAACGCCTCTGAGATTGAGTTGCTATGTTTACCAACTAGTGCTAAAAGGATTAATCAAGTTAATCAAAAGAGAATTAATCAAATTTAATTCTGATGAACAGAGAAATAGTTACGGCATCACAGGGACAAGAAGCTGTTTGCTTTCTACATTTAAAAAAAAAATAAAGCTGAAAACATTAGTAAATTAATCGTAACTTTTTTGATCATTGATGATGTGACATTTGATTGTTTTAGCTTGCTTCTTTTCCTTGTCTTGCACTACAGTATACTGAATATCTTTGGGTTTTCACACTGGAGTTAATGAAGAAAGTAATCAGAAGCTGTTTGTTGCAGCCCTAATGTTCAGTGTTAGACCAAGTGCTGTCAAGACGTAACTGTAACCATAATATTTCATAGACAAAATCAATAAAACAAAGAAAAAGAAAGGAAAAGAAGACCAAGAATGATTGTCCATGGTAATGAAGGCAACTTGGATGGCAGCACACACTTTGCATATCTAACAGAAAAGTAAAACACACCAAGGGTTGCACCGAGATGCAGATCACTGGAAAGAAAACTTGAGAGCAGGAAATACACAATACAGGTCATACACTCCATACGCATTTCCCTTTTATTTTGATGATGTTTTGGTCCTCACGCCTTCTTCAAGATCATGACACACTTAACACACTTTTCACCACTCACTTTTCAAGTATTGCAGGACTAGTTAATGTCCCTTTACTGAACAGATGACAAACACAACCAACCTAACACACACACACCAGCTGCATACATCAAACACATAACCTTAGCACGATCAATTTTTAGTGGTTTCCCAGAAGGGCTCTGGCTATCTGCTGCCACACAAACACTGGGCTCCTTGTAATAAAAGGGCTACTTGTGGTGGGATGCGGTGTGATGTCATGGCAGCCTCCTCAGGGCTGCTGCAGGGAGTGGGTGTGTGTGTGCAGGAATGTGGAGGGTTGAGAGGCTGAGGCTGGGTGCAGCGGGAGTCAGGAGGGGACAGGGTGGGGGAGGGGAGGGAACGTCCCAAGTGGAAAAGGGTCCCACATAGTTGTAGTTAGTCAGACACGCGGCCATATGCCAAATGCTTACCAGTAACTACTTAGTAAGCCGTCACATTGTATACAGAGACAATGAATGATTGTTATGTACTTTCAGATGTTATCCACTAGGACTCTTGTACTTTAATTCTGCTCAGTTATGTCAGCTGATAGAAATCAAACATATTAAGTTTTGCCACTTCCAGAAAGCCTCACGTCAGGCAGATTATTACTGACACTCAGAAAAACATTGAAAAACTGGCAAAAGTCATAGTACTTCCACTTCCTCCTTTCTACAAAAAAATGCCTTGGCTTCCAGTGAAGAGAGCAAGAACAAACTTATGCAAGCATTTCAGGAATTAGACAAAATGACACACACAGACACCTCAGCTGACTACTGGAAACCCCCCCCCCCCCGCTCTCACGTCAATATGCTGACAAGCCAAGTACCTGCCAAACGTATGCTCAGTTACTGGTTATTATCAGCCTGCTCCGTATACCTCGCTGCAGCCAGTCACCTCAACACCACCACCAGGAGGAGAGGGGTCTTGAAGCAACTTATCAACACGTCCACATCTCTCTTTCTCGGTCGAGTCAGTGCAAAAACACACCTGTGTAATGCTTCGAGGATTTTCAGCCTGCTCTCTGAAAGGTGCTGGATGGTGAAATTAGGTTGTCAGGGTGACACGGAGGATGTCGCTGTAACAACTGTACAGTAGTTTAACCACTTCCTCTTGAACCGGAGTACAGTACTAAACCTGCACCAGATTTTACAGTCTTGTCTAGCTGAATCACGGACAACTGCACTACTCCCGAACCACTGAAATCAACAGGTTTTCGTCGTCTTTTTCGACTGTAAGCGGAAGTTGATAACTCCGTTGCTCGTTCATTAATCAGCAATGTTAGTTACTGTTAGCTTTGCCGACAACAACCGCGACAAGTAAACAAGAAAGACAATGGTGGATAAAAAAAAAAAATCAGAGCAAGAGCCACGCAAACTTACCACTCTCCCCAGGTGTTTTCATTCTCTCCGCTTTAGCCACTTAGCAAGACCGCAAAGGGATAAAGTTGCTAAACGCGAGGAATTCCACAAAGTTGCTTGTGGAAAGAAAAGTCAGTCTCTCGGCCTCTTCCTCCCCCTCGAGTTCCCAATCTGGAAAACTAGGTGAAGATATACGGGAAACTTTTGTCGCTGCTGCCTCAGCGGCTCTCTTCTCCAGCCGCCGCGCTCTCCCGGTCCGTTTCCCCGGCTCTCTGCCAGACCACAAAACGGTTAGCTTTCCACCGAGCTGAGCGGTCAAGACCTCGCTGTTGGTCCTCGCTTCTCGTGCCGTGACTAGCACCGTTGAAATCTGCTCAAGTTGCGGCGGAAAACGGCCAACCGTCTCGACTCGAGCCAGCCGAAGAGCCTTTCCCTCTCTCTTTGAACAAGTTCTGTCGCTAACTGTCCGGTAGCTGTTTACTCCGTCTCAACCGCATCTTCGTCGCTGTTTGACATCTCTCCGCCGCAAAGCTTTGCTACTTCTTTGACAGAAATTGACGTTGGAGAGGAACCTCTCTTTCTTTACAGACTTTTTTAAGTCCTCCACTCACTCTCACACCATTCAGTGCTCTTCTCTCCTCCCCCCGTGCCTCTCCGTCCTCGGGGTGTCGTGTTTCGCTCGCTCTCTTCTGAGCGGGGCCCGCCCACACTGACGGGAGAGGAGGGGGGGCTAACGTGGCGAGTCACGCCCACTCACCACGAGCCGGGGCCCGGGCTGGCGTCACTGCAGCACGCGGCGTTGCCTTGGAGACCGCCACAGCGCTGCCGTGGTGACATCACATCCGAGTCCTACGATTCGAGAGAGGCGCGAGCGCGGCCCAGCTCATACGGTCCGTTTACGTCAATCAGTGGTTATGGCTCTAATTAAGCCATTTCTTATGAGGATAATTACACTTATTAAACTGACAAATTAAATATGAAAGCGTCAGCTAGTGATTAACCCTGAATACAGGAAATTCACACTCAGTATTACTGCGCATCTTATCGAGTCAGCCACGTTTGAGCCATGACTAGTGATCAGAGCATACTCAGTTTCTTTGCACCACTAAAAACAAAAGCTCGGCTCTCAGAATTGTACTTGAAGTTCACCTCAACTCAAAATATATGTATCGTTACTTGGATGTTTGATCTTCACTGTATAGGATTATATGTGTTTGGGCTGCTTTCACACTAATCTTCTGAAGAGGGGAAGTCTCTCTGCACACCTTAAAATTGAGTTTAACACGTATCATGATCCAGTACGCAACGCAACAGGTGTGATGTGAAACCTCCAGTGTATGGTACACTGACAATCATAAAAAGAAGGAGGAAACAGCCGTTAAACTTTGGAAAATGAAACACGTTCCAATTATTTTTTGTTGTTTAGGTAAAGTAAAAGTAAACTAGTCAATTTGACAGTGAAGTAAAATGCATTTTCCCTTTGTGTTATCAACAGCACACTGGTAAGAAGTTCTAAGCAACTGAGAAAATCTTATATTTACTTTGCTTCTTTGCATTACATAAGTTCATCTTGTCCTTGAGTGGTATGTCCTCTTTTCCTGTGCAAGTACACTGAGTACAAGGTTTAAACCGAAGTCAGATTCCTTGTATGTGCACAAATATTTGGACAATAAAGCCCATTTTGATTTTGATTTTAATTCTGATTCCATTAATAACAGTGGTGCACCACATGATTTATATCCCATTCACGTATGTGATTAATAAAACTATAGTCTGTGAATTATTATTCAATCCAAGCTCTGTGATGATGGACACAATACCAACTAGAACAGCACATATTGTTCTTCTACATCAATGAATATGAATGAATATTGGTCAAATGTGTCATACAACCATGTCAGTGGATCCATAAGACTGTACATTGGCACAGTGGTTACATCTAGTCTAGATGTAATGTTTACCATGTTCATCATCTTAGTTTAGAGGGTTAACATGCTAACATTTGCAAATCAGTGCTAAACGCTGTGTGCAACTAACACCGAATGGGATGTCATTGTTTTTGCAGGTATTTGTTCATAAACTTTTAACATTTCTGCCAGATGAGGAGTGAGACGATCACCAAAGTTATTAAAATTCATCTTCTGAGGAACATGTATTTATATATCAGCAACATTTTGCCCAATATATCTGGTAGATATTAAAGTGTTACATTGGATATGAGACATCAGCAAAGTCACTAGGATTCATCTTATGGCAACCATGAATATCTGTGTCAAATGTCATGGGAGTGCATTCAATAGCTGATGAGTTATCTCAGTATGTGACCTGCCAGTTCATGTAATAAGTACATACAGTGGAGTTTATGTTCCTTTCCTTGACCAACACCGAACCAGTGAGTAGCGTAACTGTAATAAAATATTTGCTGGTTGTGATCTTAAGTTTCACCTGTAATTATAACTGAGTAAAAGTTGAAAATAGAAAATTCTGATTTAAGTGAAAGTACAGTAAAAGTATACTCAACCACTTCCACAGCAGCGACCACTTTTACCCTTATTCTAATTTCTAGTGAAATGCGTGGGCATTAGATCAAAGCAACAAAGACCAAAAAGTTCTTCACATAAAAACAAACAATTTAAAGAAACTCAAGACCTTGCGGTTGATTTACATATGAACCTGCATCCTGTTCCTCTCTCATGTAGCACTAACACCCTTTTCCTCTTTTTAAATGTGCAGCCAACCGTATCTGGCCTTTCACTCGCAATCAAACACATGTACAATGACCCAGATTGTGCATTAGTGTATGCTGCATGTATGCATCTCTGTGAGACATCCAGTCATATGTAACACCTTCTCTTGATCGATGTTCAGCATGGCGTGTTTGATGGTGAGGAGTGGTGTCATGCCCTGACTTGTTTCCTGTCACCTCAAACACACTGACCTTCTGCTTCCTCACACGGCGCTGATATGAAGCTGCCATGTGTTATCGATAAGTGCATGTGAGTGGGTGAGGCGTCATACATGGGAGGTGAAGTGCATCTCCTCCTTTGCCTTCTTGTACATTGGCACCTGGTGCATGGGATGTAGGCTTTACGTGTGTGCATTTCTTGACTGTGTTACATGAGCGTTACACACCACTGCCCTGCCTTGTCAACAGGATAAGACAGAGGTAGTAAAACAAAGTAAACAAAGTCCCCCGACAGCAGCAATGTCCCTGTGGTGTGATTTACAAACAGGATTTCTCCTCCCTTCGCTGGCTATTCTCTGACAGGCTCAGGAAACCCACTCTGCTGGGCCTGATAAGAAACTGGACCAAAAGGGAAAAAGAAAGAGCATCTAAATTGGATGCTGGACCTTCACATTCAGGAAACTGTTATCCTGTCTTCTTCTTCAGAGCAGGAAAACCAGTGGATGGACCTGTGTGGCATTTTCTCACACTGAGGATGACAATAGGGCAATCAGCTGGGAACAAGAGAATTGTGCTATTCCCCCGTTTCTCTGTTTGTCACTGTCTCTGATGTGTTGTCATGTGCTTTGGTATGCACCCGCCGCCTATCTATCATTTTCCCATTTCTGATGTCAGTATTCTGGTTGAGGTGAAGAGCTCTTCAGCGGCCCCCAGGCTCTTCACACAGAGGGAGAGATGAGAGAGAAGAGATCAAAGAAAGGACAAGACGAATGATTTAGCGATTAAGGGCAGGGTGGACAAATGGCTTTTCCTCTTTTATAGTCTGTGCGTATTTACATGTGTGTGTGTTTGCGTGTGTGTGTGCGCCTGCCTGTGACTTGTGTGAGCACACTCTATTGTAACTCAAGCACAGGAGATGACATTTACAGACAAATCTACAGCACAGTACATTCTGAACACTGATAAACACAGTGCTTCACTCAGCACCCTCCCTCTCTCCCACCCATGTCCTCCTCCTCCTCATCCTCCTCCTCCTCCTCGTCCTCTGGCCGTTTATCCGCCTCTCCTGTTTTCGCTCCCCCATTCCCTCTATACTTTTCTGCTCCTCCGTCGGTTGCAGTCCCGTCGTCTTTTACCACTCGTCCATCCATACGTCCGTCCACCCTCCCTCACTCTCACACCTCTTTTATTCCTCCTCCTGCTCCATCCTCTGCCACCTCTCCGTGCCTGCATCTCATTCCCTCCCTCACACTCATCACTCACTTTCCCTGTTCAGGTCATTATTTCAGCTACAAGCTCAAGGTTGATGTACTCTCGAACTGAATATATGAAAATGTATTTTATTGCCATTGACGGCTTCGTATGATCATAGTCTTTTTTTCCCAGAATCAAAACAAAATAAATAAATATAAAAAAAATTGAAACTATTGACAGTGAAACTTTTGTGATTTTTATTCAATATAATCAGGCACATGCAGCAGAAATTGTGGACCTTTTGCAGTGCACTCGCCTTCTCATCACATCAGGAGTGCGTACCAATTAAGAAATTCTTGAAGATTTTAGGATTTTTATTTAAAAAAACACTCCTAGTAACTTCACTCCAATTCAGAAATTGGCAGACTTTTAGTATCTTTGAAAGATAGCTTTGACACACTTGTGTTGGAAACAGTAGCTTGAGCTGCCGTTAGCTTAGAGGTAATCCCAGCATTCCCAGTTCACGTGCAGCAAGAGGATTTTGTTGCACATGATTTTCCATTTCTGTCTTTCTCCCAGCATGCGTGTCATTTTTTTCTTATAAAACCTGTCAATATGACATATACATAAAATACCCCAAGATACTCTTTAAAATGCTACGTCTATTGAAAGATGATGAGTTTGATATTTGATATTGGACTTTTCCCATATCTGCAGTGCGTTCTTCATATTTCATGTTGTAAATTGTCACATGAATTTGATCACTAATTTAGACCCGGCTGGGTCTTGCCGGGTGAACTTGATGATGTGTTTGACAGAGTGTATCACAGAAGAGCCTTGTCCTATTGGTTCCACATCATCTGTAACTCCCTCTATCTCCTATCCCGCCCTTTTTCATCCCCTCCTCGCTTTATGTGACTCTGTCCGTTCCTAATCATAGTGACAGACAGACGCTCCGCAGAGAAAGACGGAGAGAATGAAAGGGAGAGCGCAGATTTTGTCACTGGAGTGTTTGTGTGTATGTGAATGCTCGCGGTTGGGTGGGTGTGGGTGTGAACATCCCCAGATATCTTCCCTATAGATTGAAGTCCTTACCCACCCCCCATCCTTTCCTCTCTATCTTCTGTGAGCTAAGGGATGTGTCATCCCAAGTAAGAACGGATGGCATGACTGAGATCTGTGCCAAACAACCACAACCGACGTAGAAGGTAGTGAACAAGAAGGTCAAAGGCATCACAGATTTTTAAAAATGGATGTCAGTGGTGCAACTTCCTTTCATATTATCCAGTCAGCACTAAAACACACATCAGCTTCTTCTGGTCTGTGCCTCTCCAACACAGATGGCTCGGGTCAGTGTAATTACCGTGGACAATGGGTGTGGTAGCCCACTAACCAGTGCCACCACAGGCAATGCAGACACACACACACAAAGACACACACACACACAATGCATGTACACATAGAACTCGATTTCAGCAACCAGTGGAAGCCAGGCAGGATTAGAATTCCTGGATGGGGCGTTAAACAACCAACAGAGGTGTAATATGTACATAGGGTATGTGATGATTCATACCACTAGTGACGTGAACAAATGCACGCACACACACACTCACCACACACACACAGAGGCATGCATGTGCACACGCTTCATCTCTCCTTTACCCTTGCCTTCTTCGGCTTTCCTTTATCCTTCAACTCTTCTTTGTACAGTAAGTGCTACAATTATGTTTGACTTGATTTCGTGCAAATTATCTTCCATAACCAACTTCAATAGTGGTATTGTACGAAACACCTGCAAAGTTGAACCCTTGTTCATCTTTAAGTTTTCATGTGGAGAGCCTTGACTGAAGAGAAAAAGGTTCAACTTCTCGTGTGACAGTGAGAGGAGAAGGCAAGATGGGTCACCAGACTAAAAGGCGTGTGGGGTGAGAGCAGACCGGATGAAAAGAAAAAGCCGGCAGCTGAGGGGACAACAAGTGCAGCGGGGTGGCGGTTAATGCCTCCCCCCCGCACACACACATCACACTCACCCTCCAGCCTCACCCCTTCGAAACGGCAAGAGTGAAAAAGGACAGAGCGAGGGAAGGAGAGCAAAGCTGTGGAGAATAAGGAGTGGGAGCGAGAGAGAGAGGGAATAAGAGAGTCAATGGGTTCTTTGTCATCAAAGAACTTGTTTATTTTCAAGCTTGCCAGTCCAACCGCCAGGAGACACAGCCAGATATCACTCGCTCTGTCTCTCTTTATCTCCCTCCTTACCCCAAAAAGGGTCATAAGGGCTCTGCATTTGAACCCTTTTTAAAAATACAGTGATACAATTTTCAATATCAATCAATATTTTCTTCTCTTCTCTGGTCAATAGTTTGAAAAAACATCTCGAGTGTCCAACCGTCTAGTTGAGACCCGAGGCCTCGACACAGTTATCCTCACATTCTCCCTCCCTCCCTCGCTCTCTTCCCCAGCTGGTATTCGCACATGAGTAATGGGATTACCACAGCGAGTGGTGAGGTGGTGGAGGGGGGAAGGAAGGGGGTGGTGGAGGGTGACGTTGGAGGACAAGTGAGACAGAGGAAGAGGGGGATCAACGGGAAGGCTGAGAAGGCAAAAACAGGGCCACCTGGAAGAAGTAGAAGATGACAAATGTGGGAAACGGCCTGACATTTATACACACACCATACACGCACATGTGTTTAACTTCTGACTTCCTAATGACAGCTTCAAATTTGCACTGACTGATTGCTCAAATTCAGGGCTACTTAAACAACTTACTATTTTCATCTGCCAGGCCCGAGACAGAAAACCGCACTCTCTTTCTGTTGGATTACCATGGCAATGAGGGAGCTATTCAAGAACAAAAAGCTCCTTTTGCGGTGGGTAAAGTATGGAAAAAGCAAGCAGCCAGTGCCCATATGAAAGCGGGGTGGTGGGAGTTGGAAAGAGAGGGTAATGTGAGAGCGGGTGGAAGGCACAGAGAATGTGTGTTATATTAAACCAATGTCTGGCTGGGTGTCAAGCCTGTAATATATACAGAGAGAGCGAGGGGAGAGGCGAGGGGAGAAAGAGCAAAGGAAGGGAGATCAGTTAATTTAGCTCCGGGGACGTGACATTGATGGACAGGGCCGTGGGGGAGGACTGAGAGGGGAGGGATAGGAGGAATGTAACCTGTTCGGATGAGGGGGGGGGGGGGGGGGGGGTAGAGGAACGTGAGGGGGGTCCAGGAAGGTGCAAGTGTCAGGCTGGAAAGGAGAGAGAAGTATGCCTGGCTGTGTGACAGTAGCTATATTGAGCACAGCGTGTGTGTTGACACTGTCTCCTGTATCTCACTGAGGAACAAACTCTTCCTATTGGCACAGTGCAGAGCTTCCTCTTCCCCTCTTTACTCCTCACTACCCCTCAGTGACCCAAGTGCACGCTCTCTTCCTCCCATCCATACCCTTCCTTACCTTCGATTTAAATATATTGTGAGTCTCTCTCTGTCTCCACTCAGTACAACTGCTACTGACTCACTGTACATATCTCTCTTCTTCCTCTTTCTGTGCCAGTTGAATTCAGTTATGCTTTATTTGCATGAATGAGAGGCTGTCATTACTGCAAGAACAACAATTAAGCACTCAGTAGAGGACAGACCTTTGCCAAGGTCCATTCTCCAAAGCTAGCATTGCTTTTACATTCAGTAACATGATGACGAGCAGGGAACAGTGAGCGATGCGTGCTAAAACAACTACTTGATTAATCGAACAGTCAATCAACAGGTAACTAACTCAAAAACTGATTTACTGGTCAATGTTTTAGATGGCTACAATATTTTTATATTAACAATGGATCACATGACTTGTAGCTTGCATGTGAGAGGCATTGCTTGCAGGAGTGAGACCTGCAGCTCGACTGCTTTGGTTCGCTGTCACTGCTCTCATTGGCAATGTTTCAGCCAAAAAGCTCTAAAAACTGACTGCACACTTCCTGCTCAGCACCAAACAGCACGTAGACAAAATTAGCAAGTATAGCAGGTGACACACTACACCAAGTGACACACCAGTTTGGTCTCCTCCACAGTTGGAGGAGACCAAAGCAGAGCTAAAATGAGAGTGAACGTTGAACTTCTGTTCATTAAGGTGGTCAAAAACACACATCTAAATTAATGTTATGTTGCTCCGTATTAGGTAAATTTGTAGCAGATGTTTGCTAACACGTCAGCCTACTTAAGAAGTATCAGTGTCATGTTTACTGCTTGTGTCTGCTGCCTCCAAATGGCTAAAAAATTATATTATCAAAGGTTTAAATCATCTATTAAGAGGAAAATCCTTAGACTTGTACAGCTTCTTTTATCTGATTTGTATGATTGTAACTTTATTTATTTGGAGTGTTGGTCAAACAAAATGAAATACTGTGAAATTATGATTTTTCAATATTTTCTGACATAGACATAAAATCAATCAACAGGTTAACTGATAATGAAAATTATTTGCAGCTTTACAGGTTAGCAAAAGTTTGGCCTGATAGCTTGAACAACGCTAACTTCTTTTTCTTCAGGGCTTGAATGTTCTCAGTTCTCTGATTTATTAGTCACAGAAAGTTTGGCCTGATGAAGGCACCACAGTAAAAGTGAATTGTGAATTTACAGTTAAAGACTTGGAAATTTGTTCATTTAAAAATTGAAAGTCCGGCCCGGAGTAAGATAAAGGTCAGGGAGTCATAAATAGAACGCTCATTCTTAAATCTCCTCAGCAAATGTCACGCCGGTTTCTCGGCCAGTTTCAATTGTATCACAGTCACAAACAGATGGAGGGAGGTGATGGCAGCCGTCACTGCTGTGATTTTTACATGATAACTCGTGATAATAACATTTAAAACAAAAGCTGAGCACGCAGACAAATCTTAAAATGATTCAATGGAAAATGAACGATGAGAAGAGGAGAACAAAGTTTATTTGAATTGCCTTACCTTTCATCCCGTACAGTACAAATACTCCTCACTCTGCTCCCCACTCTCATCCATATCTGTCACGGCAAGTCCAGAATTAGATTAGGTTTCTGGATCGCTCCCTCTTCTTGTGTGTGTATGTGTGCCCATGTATTACTCACACTGTGGGGACTCACCACACTTGTGGGGACAAAATGCAGGTCCCCATTATGTAAATCATTAAATTTTTAGGGTGAATACTTGGGTTAAGGTTAGGTGAAGGTCAGGGTTAGGCACATAGTGGTTAAGGTTATGGTTATGGTAAGTCTCCAGGTAATGAATTTAAGTCGATGTAATGTCTCCAAAAGTGATGAAAACCAAAAATGTGCATGTGTGTGTGTGTCTGTGTGTGTGTGTGAGGCATGTACTGTATGTGCGGAGAACTCAGATCCGGTAACAGCCTCAGCTTCTTCCTGCTCTCTCTCATCCTCAATTAGTCATCCTCACACCGGGCTAAGTCTGGGTCACTCACCCGCTCCTCACATTGGATCACCCAAAGTGCTTGGCCACCGGCCACAGAGACTCCCACCCACCCAATACCACACGCTCATCACATACAGAGAATAGCCCTGAGCCCTGCACAGATGCCGCTGCAGCCACATAACACCCAGAGGCTTGTTTCAAACATGAGTTCACATGTTTAACTGGGGGTGGAATGTAACAGCAGATGACGTTCAGCGGTACATTCATGCACTCTACTCCGAGTGACATTTGGGGATATTTTTAAAGCTGAAAACCAATATTTTAATCAAAACAAGTAGTCCTCACACCCTCTCAGTGACACATCCTGAGCAGCTTGTAAACACACACACTACCTCCTCTTTCACCCAGAGGACGATCCGGCAGAATCCGGCAGAATCCGTCTCCTTGGCCAGTACCCTCAGTCCCCCCCCATCATCAGCTGGGCAAGGAGACAGCAGGCCTGTAGGTGGTTCAGCTATGTGTCATACATTACATGCCAGTGCAGGGGAGGAGGACTGACACAGAGCATGTGTTACACTTGCTCAGTTTGATGTGCTCTGCCCTCGCACAGGCACCACTGTGGGTGGCATAGCTATGTGTCATAATCACCATCATCCTTTGCTTTGTCGGATTTCTCCTCATGTGTGCGTGCCTGTGTGTGTGTGTGTGTGTGTGTGTGTGTGTGTTTGTTTATGCGTTGCTATACTGGAGGTCCCTTTGTGGAGGTGCCGCGCAGTGGGCTCATTCACAGTGTGGGAGCCGCTGTTATACAGCAGCACTGATTCATTTTTTTCTGACCTGTGTGTACCACTGCATATTGTGGCAGTTTGACAGCTCCTGTTTTATATTATGAAAGTCCTCAACTAATTATCTATGCGTTTTGATGGGATTTACTGTGTATGGTATATGCTCAGTAAAGCTCATTTAAGAATATCAATAATAGAATAAATCACATAACTCACAAAGTTGCCTCTCTAGCCTTTTCCGCGCTGTTCAGCTGCATCTCCCGGTCTCCTTCAGTGGCTGGAAAGAAAGAAAGAAAGAAAGAAAGAAAGAAAGAAAGAAAGAAAGAAAGAAAGAAAGAAAGAAAGAAAGAAAGACATCCCTTTATTTGTCACACTACATAGCACATGCACACACACACGCCATGCTTGGTGAAATTCTTCCTCCGCTTTTAACCCATCCTGGTAGTCCTTCCTCCGCGGCAGACCAGAAGCGGTGGGCTGCCAGCCGACCGGCGCCTGGGGACCCAGTTTCTTTTTCGTCACCATTGGTCAGGTGGTGTTCTTCATGCATGTTTTTTTAGAGGGGGGGAGGTTCATTTTATGGAGGATCCCCAAGGTGAACACGGGGAGAACAGGCAAACTCCACACAGAAAGGCCCCTTTCCTCGAGATAAGGGGCAGCAGGCACCGAAGGCATGGTGGAGGACACGCCCTCAGCGCCCACAGCGCCCCAGGTGGGAATCGAACCCGAGACCTTCTAGCTGTGAGTGCCACCAACCATGGATAACTAGATAAATCTATGTGCTGAAGAAGACAGTGAGGAGGGGTTGAAAGCCCTGGAAAGCCAGTAATGCAAACTTGAGGTCAGCCCCAGTTAACCCACTGCCGACCAGCCTTCAGTTTCTCTGCATTAGTCATTGCTGTTTTCTTGCTCACACCACATTGGAGAGTCATATCATAACAATATAAAGATGTACAAGAAGGATGTACATCCAAAGTTTGAGTACCTTTATGGAGAGAAAATTTCAATGTGACATGCTCTTCCTTCCCATTTAAGTTTGACATGTGGTGTAGCTATGGATGACATTGTCAGTCAGTTGACTGGTCCACCACTTTTGACAACTATTGAGTGGATTGCTTTGAAATTTGGTTTTGAGATCCACAATCCCAAAAGGATGAAATTTAAAAGCTTTCACAGTCCCTTAACTAGAACACAGATTTGACTAATACTGATACCAGTACTTCGGTTTAAATACCTGCAAAACTAATGATATTCCTTTCAACCTCACCTGTAGTTTGTGTACTTCATGTTCAGTGCTAATTAGCAAATGCTTGCATACTCTCACACCAAACTAAACACTGTAAACACAGTAAACACTATAATTGCTAAACATCAGAATATTAGCACTGTTATTACCAGCATATTAGCATGCTGACATTAGCATCTGGCTCAAAGCACCACTGTGCTCACATCCGTGCAGCCTCACAGTGCCGCCAGCGTGGTTGTAAAATCTTGTTTTTACACTGTTAGGGTCACATTATCTAAAACTCTTCAGTGTGCACAGCTGGTTGAAGTCCTCTTAGTCAACACCAAATGGATGGAAACAAAAATGTCATTGTTAACTCGTGCCTCAGATGCCCTGCAGCTGGTGTTGTACTTGCACTTGGGCATTCTGGATGAACAATAAAGTATAGCTTTCAGTGCATTTTGGTCATGCAATCTTCATTATTTTGTACATTCCTCACTCAGAAACTACCGATCCTTTTCCAACAACCCTGTTACAGTAACGCTCTTGATGTTGGACCTTCACTCAAGGTACACTTGGTAGCACTTTCAGGAGCTTTCTGCATATTGCGCGCTTCCTCGGCCGATGGAGTTAAGATTTTATTTTTTTTAATCAGAGCTGTTTTATTGTTCACTCTGGATTTCAAACAGGTCTGTAGTTGCATCATCCTTGTTGTTGTTGAGGAGCTTTAAATCGGTGAACAAAATAAAAGTCATCATCTGCAAGACTGTGGGGGAAGAGAGGAGGTGTGAGTGTTATTATGGAGGGTTTCTCTGGGCAGTGGGAGCTCTGGGTGATGTGTCATTCAGGGGGTGGACGGTATCCCTGCTGTGCCTACTTTTTGTGGTGTGTGTGTGTGTGTGTGTGTGTGTGTGTGTGTGTGTGTGTGTGTGTGTGTGTGTGTGTGTGTGTGTGTGTGTGTGTGTGTGTGTGTGTCTGTGTGTGTTTCTGAGTGACGTTCAGATCCCCTATGACTGTTGTGATGAAGGAATGGAGGAGGCACTTGTACTAAATGACTGTCACATCCTTATCTCTCCCAAAGCGCTCTGATGTTAATTTCCGTGGAGTGTCGGCATCCTGCTTTCATTCAGGTTTTTGGCATTTTATTGACAAGGTGAAGGCAGAGGGAATGACAGAAAAGATAAGAGGAGGCGGATAAGAGAAGAGAGCTGTAGAAACACACAACATATCCGCACTCTCACTGCGGCATATTTACGTGACGCTGATTACGCCATTGTTGTGGATTTAGCCCGAAGCACTGAATTGTAAACACTTAATTGAAAGTGAATAGATGACAGGAAGTCAAAGAACAGCATTAGCATAAAATGAGAGTTGCAGAGCTAAAGCTTTAGGAAGCATGGCTTGCCTCAAACAGTTGTTTCTTTTTTCTTCATGTACCTTGAAAGTGGCTGTCACTGGCAAGGCAAGGCTGAATCTAACTTCAGTCTATTCAAAGAAAGCTGTTACATGAATGAAACATTGATTTATTGTGTGTGTTCTTGAAGAGAGTTCTGTTGAAGTATTTAGCTTCTGAGCTGAGGTTATTTTTTTCTACTGCGACGATGAGGAAAAGGTGAGACAATGAACCTCCGTAATTCTTGCAAAAGCAAGAAGCAAGCAAAATAATATTTTGTCAAAGGGTTGAAAACAGCGCCATTGTCCCCCACCATAAAATCGACAGATGTAGTTTGTTTTGTGCAAGACTTCATACAGCAAAACTACAGCAGCAGAGAATAAGTATCTACCAAGAGAAACCAACAACAGGCTGAAAAGCAGCATTTCTGGTTAAAATTTCAAATCTGTTCCACCTCTGACCTCAGCCGGCAGCGATGTCATGGTGTCCGCTTCCACATCACGTTAGTTCCAGCTTCTCAGGTGTGAAAATGTCCTGCTTTTTTCTGTGATAAGTAATTGTAAATGGAATATCTTTGGACTTTTGACTGTTTGTCAGCCCTAAGAAGCACTAAAAAGACATGACCTCAAGCTTTAGGAAACTGTGATGGGCATTTTTTACTATTTCTATATTTAAACAATCAGTAAACCAAGCTGAACTTTAAGAAGCAGTCATTGAAACCTTGCTATGATGCATGTTAAAATGGTAATTAACATTTCTGCACTGTCACGGACCCCCCCCCCTCATAAATAACTGACAGGTTTGCTAACTTGTCAGTTGATGTGCTCATCGGGAGGCAGTTCACAAATCTGGGCGTGAGAACTACTGGCTGTATTATTTGCAGGGACCAGACTAAAATAAATCCTAATACATGAGCAGATCATTTTCCAAAATGAAGCGAGTCCCTCCTACCTGGATAATTTTCTCATTAAGCACTTAAACACTTTACACCCATACTCTCTCCATGTTTGGCTGAGGCAGAGGGCTGCAGGTCGACAGGTGAGGCAACAGTGGCTTATACTGGCATGGAAAACACACAGCGCTGTAACCTACACAACAAAACACACACGCACTGCTGCTCAGGGAGGGAAACCAGATCTGTCTAGTGGCACTTCACCGCTGGCACTGTCTCTCACTGGCACCAAACACACACACACACACACACACACACACACACACACACACACTGGCAGCGTTCCTGGTTAAGCTGACAGCTGGCATTCTGTCTTCTCGTACCACTGACACAGCGAGGCCTTATTCGTAGCCAGTTCCACCTTTGCTGGTGCTCGTCCAAAGCCAGCAGAATTGTGTTAACCGACTCCTCACCTAACCAGATATGTTGCTCTCCAGTTACCCGCTTCATGCCATCGTGTGCTTTTACAGTCACGGAGAGTGACTTTACGGACGTCAGACATTTAGTGCTCTGGCAACGCAGAAAGTTATGGTGCCCATCAGTGCCACAGCAAATAATTGGCTCCCTCCAATAATGTCTATCTGGAGATACCATGACATTTTGACTCAGTGCTGTTACATAGCAACAACATTTGATCCAAGATACGTACTTGTGATTATCTAATTTTGGAATGGAAAAAGAGAAACAACAGCTCTTTGGAGAGTTCGGCTCGCTGAAAAGAAACAATCAACATGAATATATGCAGCATGGAAGAAGCACTGCAAGGCTGAAAGCTGCATAAGAGATCTAATAAGTGGCCCGTGACTAAAGAATTTACTATTTCTAAGGTCAAAAATGAACCTTAAAGCTCAACCCGAGGTCAGCTTACCTTACACATAGGTGCTATTTTTATTTACTTTGATTTAAATACAATATATGAAAAACCCTAATTCTTTACCATGTCTGATTTCCAGAGGTGAGGTCGGGGCGGTGAGTGCATCGGAGGGAATTTGCTGTTGTGACCTCGGTGTTTCTAAAATCCTGGACCTGCTCCGATCACTAACTTAAGCTAAACTAACAATATTACAATGTAGAAATAAGCTTCAAGTAAGGTCCTGCACTCAGAACCTTACATAAATACAGAAGTACTAACAGCTAAATGTACCAAAAGTAAAAGTACTGATTATGCATTATGGGCTGAGGTGGAGCTGATTTTACTCATTTATACTTCTTGGTAGAAATTGTTGTAAATGTGGTGAGTAAAAAGTACAATATTTACCACCAAAATGTACTTGATTAGTAGTATAATGTTACATGAAACACAAGTAAAGTATAAGTGCTTCAAATGTGTGCTGAGCAAGTAGTTACACTCTGCAACAATGTATTGGATTTTACAAATATATCAGCATGACTAACAGATATCTAACGGCTACATGTTGAAAAAGAACAAATGCTACACATCTATGCGACAACACCGCAGCACAGATCTACCCGAGTCACCCTGGTGATAGGATCACATGCTCACCACCGCCGTCCGTGACTCAACTCGGACGTGGGTGTTTGAAAGCTGTCACACTTACACACTCCAGCATCCTACCTAATCATCCACCTACTGTGCCACACAGCAGGGGGGAGCAGGAGAGAGGGAGAGGGAGACAGACTGAAGGAGAGGCAGTTAAAAAGAGAGGGAGGGCGATGAGCCGGAGGAGGAGGACGGAGACAACAAAACAGACAGAGAGACAAACACACACCCCTGGTTGAGAGGAGAAGGCCGAACGTATGCGGTGCTGCTTGTCAATTAGCAGATGTCCCCCTGAATCAGCTGAGAGACAATAAATGGAGGGAGGGATGAAGATGGTGCGACTCCTCTTCTCCCACCCCAGCAAGTCTGCTGGGTGAGAACTTATTTTCAGGATGTGGGGGCAAAGGAGCTCAACTCCTGCTTCTGGGATTTTGTTTCGTGGTCTTGCATCAGAGTAAGCTGAGTAGTTTGGGGGTTTGAGTGTTGATCAGACAACAAGACCAATAAGTCACCCCGGGCTTTAAGAAGCTGTGATGAGTTATTTCTTTATTTAATTGTTCTCTGATGTCGTACAGACCGAATGATCAAATGATTATCGAACAATTGGAAAAATAAGTGGCAGATTGACACAGGGTCAGACACAAGCTGAAGGTTTCCCTTTAAACTCTGTCATACACACTTTAAATGATGTGTGTATGACATTCAAAAATACAAGCGAGCAGATTCTAACAGTTTGTCACCAGTGATTATTTTCCTCATCGAATAGTCTGCTTATTATTTTTCTGATTCAACACTATCGACAAATGATTAGATCTACAAAGCATCAGGAAATTCCTGTTGCCCAAAGTGACATCATCAAACGTTTTATTTTGTCTGACCAAAGATAATTAGTTTACTACAATGCAAGACACGCAACAGCGGGAAATTCACACATTTAAGAATCTGGAGCCTGTAAATTTTTGCTTTTTTGCCTGAACAATGACCTAAATGATAAACTGATTGTTGCAGCTCCAAACCAACAGTAACATGAGAAAAATATTACCAGTGCTCTGTCAAACCAACCTGCTGTCTTGATTATAGTGACCGGGTTTTGGCTCAGTTATCTCAATCACTTCAGTCAGAGCTGATAGTAATGAATTAATTGATATCTAACAGGACAAAACAGAATTTACATACAATACACAATACAACACAGAAACGAGTTGCAGACAAACTGTATCTTGTTGAGCATTATATTCAATAAAGTTTAAAAAAAAAAGGACTTAATTAACAAAAGGTGTTGCCTCATTCATTCCTCCTTTAAAACTGCATCTGCATCTTGAAATTGCATGAAGTATTTTTTTATTAATTCCCTCCCTAATGATGCATTTATTGACTATAATATTTATTCTCTAATTTGATAGGTAACTTGCTCATGAATTAAATCATCATTTTGTAAAAACATTTATTATTAATTCCTGTTTTAACTGTCCAATTAGGTTTTTTTTTTAGATGTGTCTGCTTGACATTTGCAGTCCTCCTTTACTCTGAGGGTCAACAGCAAAACAAGTTATCAGTCAAGAGGGGGAGTTGATGAGGCCTCTGTTGGGAAAGATATTTAGTCTAGCAGCGCCCTCCTCTGGTTAAATATTGACATGACAAGTTGAGGTCCGTTTCCTGTTTCGGAGGTGAGGTTTCTCCAAACCAAATGAAACCTGAGGTTCAACATGAAAATGGGTTGAAACATGATGAATGAATGAATGAATGAATGAACGGAGAGCAGAGCTTGATGAAAGAAGACAAGAGGCAGCGCAGGATCATCTGTACAGTTTTTGTCTCCTGTTTTATTTGGATGAATGAAACACTTTCAGTTACAAAAATGACTTAAAATGAACAACACTGTACAATGAACAAGTAGAGTTATTTTTCTTCTTTTTTTTTTTTCCTTTTCTGGTTTTCAAGATAAATACACTAAAAGGCTAACTTGCTACCACAAGGGAGAAGAAGGGGGGGGGGACCGAAAGGGAAATGGGGATTTTGGGCGGGGGGCGCTGCTCACAGGATGGAAGACACACAAGGAGAAGTGATGGTAATACAACCATACCTGCACGCACACACACACACGCACACACACACACACACACACACACACACACACACCAAGTGACAGGGGGAATTAAAGCTACATGTATTAGGAAGTTGGCAAACAGCATGTTACAGTTGACAGGACACACCATGTGTGTGGGGGGGGGCTGTTGTTGTCCAAAGAACAAGGAATCTATTTGTCTTTTTTGCAGACTGCTGAAGCAAACCACGCCCTCCCCACTTTCCGGCAACCCCCGCCCTGTCACGCACACACTCGCTGGCTAGCTGGCTCACAGGTGGAAATCTAACAGACTGAAGCCCTCCCCTCTTTATCAGCTAACAACGAGAAACCACTTTCCAGAGAAAATCTTAAACTTCCCTCATCAATGTTTGATAGCTCACGCTTTCACACACACACAAACACACACACACACACACACACACACACACACACACACACACACACACACACACACACACACACACACACACACACACACACACAGGCATAGACAAACATTCAGGGGTAAAGGTCAGACAGGTAGACGTTAGGACCAAACATCAGGGAAGCCAAATGAAAAGGGGGGGTGGGAGGGACTAGGTGGGTGGGGTGAGAGAGGGCTGATGGGAGTTAAGCAAAACTCTGGCAGCACGAGCAGAAAGGACAAGAACTTAAGAAGGATCAGAACAGCTACAAAGATACCAAGAGAAACTTCATTATCATCATCATCATCATCGTCATCGTCGTCATCATCATGATCATCATAATTATGAGAAGCTTAAGATTATTTTTCCAATGACAAATACTTAAAAATATACATTTCATCATCATCTTAATTATCATCATTATTATCATTATTATCATTCCCCTTTGGATAGCTGAGGTTAACGCTTCAAAGACCGGCTTGCTAGGTGACAGAGGAGTAAAAGGAGTGCAGACAGGAAGAGGTGGATGGATAGAGAGAGGTGAAGGATGCAGTGGAGGCTTTGTGTTGAAGAGAAGGTCAAGTTAGAGCTCTTTGGTTTTATTCTTTAACATCTGACTCGCTTTGCTGTGTTGCTGGAGAAACCTTTGGACTAAAGCTGTATTGTAGAAGAGAGAGAGAAGAAGGGGATGAAAGAGAGGAAGAGCGTGTTCGTGTGGATGAGAGTGGGCGGAGGAAGAAGTAGCAGCTTGTTTTTTTTTATTGTTGTTTTCTTTGCTCTGCTCGCTGTGTGCAGTTGCATCTCTCATGCCTTCGTGTCCGGACATATTTGCTTTCTAACATTCATTTTGGCATTTTGAAGAAACAGATTGACATTTCCGGACATACGCTTATTTGTGATCTTGCTGAGAGCTAGATAAGAGGATCGACACCGCTCTCATGCCTGTACGGTAAATATGAAGTTGTGGCAAAGGAGGTGGCTAGCTTAGCTTAGCATAACGACTGGAAACAGGGGGAAACAGCTAGCCTTGCTCTGCCCAAATGAGGTGGAAAATATGAATCACTTTGCTGATTCAAACGGTTTCGTTCAGCTCAGTTTAAAGATTCGTAGTCACCGGCAACGTTCACTGCTTTTGTCGGCTAAGTGCGTGTTTAAATCCACTTCAGGACACTCAGCAGTAAACAAACACATCACCATTCATAACTCTGTTTGTCTTCATTTCAGTAGAGTTCAGCCGGTTGCTGGTTAAAGCTGTTACTTTCACTTCAGCGCAGAGCGAGGCCTAAACGAGTTCTGTTTTTCAGGTGAATAGCTCAGAAGACACTGCTTTGCAACAGAGCAATCAAATCTGAGTCATTATGTGACTTTCGGTGTCTTCGCCAAACCATGCAGTCACGCACTGTGAATCGAGGCTGAGCTGCAAACGTGGCTATCAGTCACCAGCGAGGAGAGGCCCACAGCTAAAAGCTGCTGATTCAGTTGGTTCAGTTTGAATATGCTGTTAAAGATTCATGTGTGTCCACGGGTAACAAAATCCAACTAGCAGCACCTCTGATGCTCAGTAATTTGGATGTTACATAATTTATTTACACTGTGCAAAACCCAAGCTTAACAATTTGTGGTTGTATAGAGAGTCTTATCATCCTCACTGTCTGCCGGCTGTAGCTTCATATTTACCTTAAAGACGTTAAAGTGGCATCAATCCGTTCATCTAACCCTCAGCGAGAAACTGTATTTTGCAAAAAAGATACGTTTCAAAGCTTCTTTTATAGAAGTACATCTCAGAGTCTTGCCTGTAGAGATTCTGCGTGGAGAGAGGATGAATCTGCTGGTTATATGGAGGAAAGCGGAGTTTCTGAACACCCGGGTGGACATCAGGATTTAAGGGAGCGTGTATGTCATGCTGGATCTCATGGCAGGGCATTGACTTTGGTATCATTCACTAAGGGGGTATCCCCACCACAGAGATCTACACTTTACACCCGGTCCCTCAAACCCTGAGGTCCACAAAAAAGTGCCTTGTCAGAAACACTGCAGAGTGACGCAGCTCTGCTTCAGTTTCCTCTGAATGCACAGAGCGAGCAAATGGAGAAAACGGACAGTCGATCACGTGCAAGCATCCCCCTCCGACGTCTCAACACACACTGAGATCATGAGAAGTGTCTGTGTGTGTGTCACCTAGCAAACCCAGTCGCAGCCGTCCCTCGGTTACCTGCCCTGCGGCGCTCCCTGGATACACATGGACATCAACTGGTCTATATGCCCCCTCATCAGGCAATGAAGACCTAAAGGCGAGAGGGGGCTTTGCGACCTTGGTGATAAAGTTGCTCTGAGGGACGAAGCTTTTTTAAGCCAAAAAATTGATCCAGATTTGATCCTTGATCTGTGCCAAAGAGCAGCTTTAAAGCCACAGTCCGTGTTTGACAGGGAGGAAGCAGTGAGGGTCAGATATGAGGAGAGGGCTGTGTTCAAAGCTCAACACAGACAGCGGGGGGTGTTTCCAGGGGGACAGGGTGTGCGTGAGTGTGTGCGCGTGTGTGCAAACCGAAGCGTGAACCAGTACGACCCTTTGACCTTAAATGGCACCTTCTGAATCCCACGGAGAAAAACTGCAATCTATTCGATGATCCGTCACTTCCCAGATCAATCCCAAGCCTCTGCGTTTACCTCCATTAGGACAACAACCTTTAACCTTTGATCTGGCCTTACCGTGTCCGCTCCCGGCCACACAAACACACCGTCCACACGTACCGTCCCGCCACCCTGACCCCACTCGAACCCCGCATTTTAAAGCATTCATCTATTTGGTTTATCATCAAAGAATATGAGGTATATGATGAACTATCTCTCTTTTACATCCTACAGTGGATGAAGAAAAAAGTTTAAACCAACTCATAGAAAAGTGGAAACAAACAGAAATTTAAAAAAAAAAGAGACAAAGTGAGAAGCTGGAGGGCGATTTACGGCTGGGAATCCACAATCACCCTCTTTTCTCTTGCCTCCTTGTTTCCTCTCTATCATGTAAAAAACTTTAGCCTTTGCCCCAGTTGATCTTCTTCTTTTGTGTTTTTGGTTGTGCAGCTGTAAAGCTTTCAGTGTGTTCTCCCTGTGGAGAAAATATAGAGAACAGAAGCAGCACTGTGTCTCAAAGAACACCTCACGCTCTAACTTTTCACACATAAATCATATTTATGCTGTCTCCCTTGAAACAGGATTTCAACTTTTTTTTTGTCTTATTATCAGGAGACACCGAGGCATGTGTCTGTCCAGAAAGCCTCAACCAAAGCCATTTTCTTTCCCTTGAAAAGTCCTGTAAATGATGAGGTGTTCGTCCACACAGTGCTGCCTCCCACTACCGCGAGCTTCCCCTCCCCTTTAAGAGGAGCGTCGTCTCAGTGAGGAAGAGAATATCTTTATGGCTGACCATCCCATCAGCCATATTCTCTTATTAAGTCCCTACAGGACCATTTCTGGTATTTGGTTTAAGAAGTAAGAATGAACTTCAGCAGGAAAAAACAAAACATCACAAATACACCCCCAGAATATGAAAAAAAGCACCTCTAGAAATAAATTAACAAATAAATAGCAAGGCAAAAAAGATAACAAGCAAATAAATCAACCCTACCCTGAATAAATAGCACGATCAAAAGCCTAAATCATCTGGATAAGGAGAAATAAAAAGTCCAAAGAGAGATAGTTAAAATTTTTGGTCTAAAATCAAGTTATTATCATCAATGTTTTTTAGGATCTTTTTTTTTCTCAAAGTCTTTTTTGTACGTTTTTTTTCTTTTTAATACATTAGCGATAAGTAAGCAGTAGAACATAGATCTTTTTTCTACAAAATCTATAGAAGCACTAACAGATACATTCCGTCTAAGAGTCAATGTGGAGAAAAGGTTTCACCCTCGCGGTGCAAACCCCACATCTAAAGTTTGGTTTGTGGAACGATTCTCGCCTGTCGACTGCTTGTCTGGTGTGGATCAAACCAAATATTCTTTGGATATGTTTACGTCCATCTCCCAAACCGTCAACTTGACTGAGGCCCCTGTTGTGTGTATTATTCTGTATCTGACGCTTGTGTCATGTTGCCGGGGTCAAAATCAGTGACAAGACATCACTGCAGACCCGAGTCATTTTTCTTTTTTTTTTTACCATTTGGCCTCCCATAAACACTTACATACAGAAAAACGCACAGTTTCACCTCAGACAAATTGACTTTAACCCATTTCTGTGCCCTCGTCCAGAGAAGGCAGCTCCTGTTCCTCTCTACTGTGTTTGGTTTGGTTCAGTATTTGGTTTGGCATTATTAATTAAGGTTTGCTATTCATCTCTTTGTTTTTGGCTTTTTGTGTGTCTTTTTTTTCTTCTGCCAAGACAGTCTGTTTCTTTATCTAATAAAAATCTGGAAGCTAAATTTTCACAGTATTTTTTCCAACCACCTGATAAAAATCTCTAGCACGACTACGAAAAAAATAAGGAGCTCTTGTAGTAAGTAAGCGAGTACGTTATTCCAAATGAGTAATAAGCACTAAAGTACAGTACATAAAACGGCATCAAGAGACACAGCAGAGATAAAACAATCAGAACCAACCAACAGAAAAATAAAAACAGATTCTTAGAAGATTTCAGTTCAGTGAGGTCATTTGCGTTTAGCTCCATCCAGGACCAGAGAGCCGAGCTGGAGAGAGTGAGAGGCCGAGGAGGGGAGGAGTCGTCTGTCCTTCTTTTGCTCGCCTGTCTTTCTGCCTGTCTATCCGTCCCTCCAGACATGCTACACAATTTCAGAGTGGGGCGAGTGCTGCAGCCCTAAAGCTAACAGACAGACAGACAGACAGACGACAGAGAGATGCGACGGTTTCGCCTCTTTCAACGCCTGCACTTTGTCCTCCTCCCCTCCTCCCTCCAGCCACATTTGGTTAGGGTTCTTTTTGGTTTGCTTCTGTCATTCCTTGGGTTGTGTTTTTGTTTGTTTGTTTTTTTTGGTTTGGGTTTATTTTTGGTATCCTCTTATAAAAAGTGTGACGCCTGCTCCCCTAACTACAGCGTGTCCCTCCTTCGCCTGTCCCATTGTACCCTTCTTTTGGGGGTTCAGAGTAAAGGATCAGTCCCCTAAATAAAGCTTCCCCCTTGGGTTTTTGGATGGGCCAGTTGGAGGGGATTACACCAGGGGGCTTCCAGTGGTAGCGTCCTGTCCCCTCTGTGTCTTTATTGTGTTCATATGTCTTGGCTGAGGCTCTTTAAGAAGAGCTTGAGACAGCCTTGAGAATGCTTTGGTTTCCATTTGAGAATTAATGGCAGTCTGAGGTGGAAAATGACAGTGAAATGTGATTGATGGAGTGATGATGGAAACAGACAAATACCAGTAAACATGTCTAGACAGACAGGTGTCGGGGGCGTCTACGCTGATTGACGAGGCAGGAATGAGAGCCGGCTGTGACTAAACTTGGCTTTATTGACTTATTTAGCCTTCAGTCTCAACAGTTATTACTTTAAATCTCCAATCACAGCCCTATTTCATACTTTCAAAATGGTCGCCACTCTTAACAAACGTCATTTTCGGTGTGTGAAGTTTCCAGGGCATGTTCATTTAGCCACGGACTCACCGATAATGGGTTATCTTTAAGAGTGAGGAAAGAGCGGTCTGATTAAGAGCACAAAATGTCACATGTTTAGGTCTTAATAAATCCACTCACACCTTGAAATCAACCCGCAGCGTGCCGACTCTACTTTGGATCTATGGCACTTGGTGAGGACTGAAACAAGCATCTCTTCACCCTCGTCATCTCTGTTCCTGCAGAACAGGCACGTTAAAAACAAAAAGGTACGCTGACAGCACAAATGCACGTGATGAAGACAATGACGATGACACTGGTAACGACTCAAAGCCCGAAAGCTAACACTAAAACGGCTGCAACAATAAATAGAAGCTGGATTGTAAAACGACACTAATAAATAATAATAAAAAAAAAAACAGCAAATCCCGACTGTACTTCTCAAGGTGTAAAAAATAGATAGCGAATAACAAACCCTCTGTCAAGGAAATAGGAAATAAAAAGGAGAGAGGAAAGCTATTCTACGCTCTTCGAACCAGAGGTAGGTCAAGAGACGAACACGTGAAGATACAGCAGAAGTGGCGATCATTCATACATGAGCTGTTCAGTAACAATCTTTTACAAAATTATCCAAAATATCTGGTGTGAAAACCGATGACAGACACATGAGCTGACACAGACAGGATGAGTCGATGGCAAGATGGATTGGCTCTTGATGTGTGTGTGTTTGTGTGTGTGAGTGTGTGTGAGTAGCAGTAGCAGTAGAGTCCTGGTCCTGGATAGCTTCAGTATTTACACGTCCTTTGAATAAAGCTTTTCTCTCCGTATTTTTGGTTTTTGGTATTTGGGATTTTGGTATGGTTGTCATTTTTTTTTTCTTTTTTTTTTTGTCATTGTGTATTCCTCCTCCGCCTCCTCCTCAGGTAAATTTTTGGTTTAAACTTATCCTCCCTACTCCTCTTCCTTCAGACCCGCAGCTTTTCGAAATAATAAAAAAGAAAGGAAAACGTAAGCACAGTCCTCCTCTCCGTTTTTTGTCCTTGCCGCCATTCCTTTGTCACATAGTAAAGTTATCTTTTGTCATTTTTGGTTTATGCACTCCGACATGCATCTCCGCCGTCTCCTCCGTCTCTTCGTTAAAGAGTCATTGGTTTGTTTTCCTTCGGACAGAAAGAGTGGAGAGGCGCCATGTCGATATCACGTGTTACTGACAAAAAGGTCCCACGTTGCCTCCTCCCCATCTGTTTGGATAGATAAAGATTTTTGGTTTCAATCTTCCCCTTTCCCCCCCTTCTCCCCTCTTTCACTTCTTTCCCTCCCTCTCTCCTCTTTCATTCTGTGTATTTTTGGCATTGAAAGGCTGGGAGAGACAGAGAGAGAGAGCCATTGCGAAAAAAATAACGGAAGAAGAGCGCAAGAGAGAGAAAGAGATAGCTTTGGTGTGAAAGGCGAGGTTCTCGTTTCCTCCTTCCTCCTCCTCTCTGATTGGCCCTTGGCGTGGTCACTCAATCTTGGCTCCGCCCAGAGAGGGCGGGCTGTGTGCCATTTCGCTGGAGGAGCAGGAAGAGGCGGGGCTGGAGCAGGGGGAGGGGGAGCAAGGGGTGGGGCTGATGCTGCTGGCGGAGGGGAAGGGGGAGGGCTGGGAGGCTTTGGCTACGGCGGCGCTGATCAGTCCAGCGCCGGGGTTCTGGCCCATGTGAAGGAGGGCGGGGTGGTTGAGGAAGAGGGAGGAGGGGAGGCCCCCTGCCTGGCCCCCAGAGGCCCCCAGCATCACCTTACTGGCTCCCTCAAGACTGGAAAGAGGCAGCTGGCCACCACTGGCTGCTAGGGCTGAGGGAGGGGAAGAGAGGAGGAGAGAAAGAGGTTAAAGAGATATTTTTTGTATTTGGCTCATCATCAGGTTCATTTTTGATGTAAATGTGTCTTTCCAACTTAAACTAATGCAGTCCTCCACTCATTTTTTTGTCCTTTTCAAGATTCCTTTTTTAGAAGTCATTAAAAGCGTCAGCGCTTTTGAGCAGTTTGTCATGAAGTGAGTCAATGTATGCATCACCTCTCTATCAGCCTGCCTCATCTACAGCTACTCAGATTAATAATTCCCTGCAGTACATAACCAAGCCAGAGAAAGTGCCTGAACTTGTTGCAATCAGCAGAGGTAGGTGGAGAATAACCGTCACCACCTCTTTTAAACAAGGGGCACAGGGTGGGGCCACAGGGTGCTCGGAGCGCGCTGAGAAACACTTCACTTTGCAAAATACACAATTTCAACACTGTGCCAACAGATAACAGCTTGTCTAATATCTGTTGCAAGCTAATCTCGTGGGATCAGATCGAGCGCTGCGACAGGTACGCTGACATGAGTGGTCTGCTGTTATGGAAACAAGGCTGACGACACACAACGCTACGTGTGAACGCAGCCTAATAATATTTGCGATCACATAGCAACAGCAAAACAGGTTTTTTTAATTCATTGCAGAAAAACCCATTCCGCACATGAACTCCTCAAAGCTCAAGATGTCTTATGGGTGCCCTGCATCACAGTCTGCTGAGGCTACTTTTGGTGAAGAAACTGTGATTTCTGCCTCCTGAGTGATCGATCTCTTGGCGTGTGTGTTGAGCATCCAAGTGGAGTGAAATGGTGAGTCCAAAATGTGGCTCTTGCTTTGTGACTCTAACACTAAAATCTGGATGTTTCATCATGTTGCTGGTGCACGTATTCACATATTTCCCTGATTCCAAAAAAGTTTGGATGCTGTGTAGAAACGTGAATAAAAACAGAACGCAATCATTTGCAAATGAGCTTTGTTTACCGGCAACACTTTACAAAGCGTCCCTGAGCTCATGTCGTAATATCCTTCCTACAGTCATGTGTTCACAAAATGGTGAACCTCGCTCCATCCTCTCATGTGAACGACTTTCCAGGATGCCCCTTTCATACCCAATCATGATGCTATCACCTGTTACCAATGAACCTGATTACCTGTGGAATGTTCCAAACAGGTGTTTTTGGAGCATTCCAAAACTTTCTTTAGTTGCTCTTGTCCCAACTTGTTTGAAATGTGATTAAGCAATGAATCTGATGAGGTTTAACATTGAATATATTGTCTTTATACTGTTTTTAGAATATTTCAAAAAGGATAAACAAATGATCGCATTCTGTTTTACTTATGTTTTTCCACGGCTTCCCGGCTCACGGTTGTAAAGATAAATAAAAGCCTCCAAACAACTAAAATAAACATCCCCAACAGCAACGTACATTTTGGTGAGTCTGACTTGAACAGTGATGAAATGAAGAGATGAAAGGCTACAGATGAGTGAGACGGCAACAGACGCACACACAAAAACGTAGCCCACTCATTAACGTAACCATCGTCAGTCACACACAGACACTTGATGGGATGGATTAATGGATGTCAATGGTAACATGTAAGTCATTCTACCTTTCTACAACTGTGTCTGTCCTCAGCTGCTTTGCACTGTGGATGAGCTAAAACCCTCCACTGCCTATTCATCCATGTCTCCAGCCTGCAGTCTACCAGTGCGATTTGATTCACCCACCATGCATAACTGTATTACTCATCATCACACTTCTCTTTTTAATACATCTCTCTCCCCCTTCTCACCCTCACACCGCAAAGCATGATTAGAAATTAGCTCTGCTGACGGTGGTCGGGACTGTTTGGTGGTCATTTCTGCAGGATTGTGTATTTGTTTTTTCTCCTGTGCTATTCTCGTGTTGTTCTCAAGTGTAGGAAGGTGTGTGTGTGAGGGGATGTGTCGTGTACAGCATGTGGCTGAGTTTGAGCATTTATGTGTGTGTGTAGGAGTGTATGAGAGACAAAGGTTTGTGTAAGTGTTTGAGAGGAGGGAAATGTATTGCCAGTGTGCTGCTGAACATAAAAACTCTTTTCTGGGTATTTTTATGTATTCTGTGACCCTGAGATTTTTCCAGAAATGAAATTAATAAAGTGCACCTCCACCTCAGCCTTGACCTCCAAATTATATTCTGCTTATTAGCAGTGCTGATGCTAAATTTCATGTCTTTTCCTTTTCACTCTCCCGACATAAATCCACCTCAGTGTCTTTCTTCCTCACACACACACACACACACACACACACCTTGGATAGTGGCCAGGGGATTGTTACCGAGGAGGGCTTGGCTCATCCCTGTGTTAACTCCCATCACAGTGTTCCTGTTGTGTCACACACGCACACACGCACGCAGCACCATACATGTGCAAGCATATATACGAACACAGGCAGGCAGAGGAGAAAAGGTGAGAAAAAAAGCAGGTTTAGCAGCAAGGACAAGCGGAGGGCAAATTCAGCACATATACAGAGCAGCAGTTCGCTGACAGTTGGCTGTACAGGTGTAAACAATAGGTTAGAAATGCAGAAAGAAACAGGACATCTTGGAAAAACGTACAGAACTCCATAATCTCTCGTGAACTATGCATTTACGGTCAAGGACAGAAGTGATTCAATACAAGAGCACAGCATTCTGTGCTGAACAAAAGTGTATTGCACTGTGTATCTGCATGTGTGTCTCTGTCGTATTCACCTCAAGTTTGCAGCAAAATCGGTGATGTAGTTAGACACGTCACCGTTCTTTTTACCCATACGCCATAAGCTGTGAACACAAGAACCACACACACAAACACACACAGGGTTATAAAGCACTGCTGCACAGGGGGAGCAGTGGCGCCCAATGGCACGTCGGGATATCAGCGCGTGTGAGCACAAACAATCACTGTGTGCGTGTGTGTCGACCATTTAACTACAAACTGCAGGTGAACCGAGCGTGGTGCAGCGCAGCGTTCATGGTGAGCCTGTTTATGGAGATGTGTGGCTTTGCGTTCTCAAATGTTTTGTCTCAATTTATTCAGCGGAAGCAGTGATCTTCTAATGAATATTCATGAATCAGATGAATGTTAACTCCAAACAGCCGTCACACATTAAGGGTCAGTTCATTCAAATCACAAAAAGGTATTTAGCCGGGCAGATTCTGTGGGTTCTGCTTCGTTTATTTAGGTTTTGCAATATCCATCTCTGAGATTGTTGCTGCCAAGCCAGTACACAGAAGTATAATTTTGTATGTGGTGCTCACATCAGTGAAAAATTTAATTTAAAAAAGTCAACAGCAACATGTTTTGCATTAGTTACTCTGGATAACACACTGCTAACAGTTTTAATAGGGACTATTTCTTCTGCAGAAATTCCAAAAAAGTTTGGATGCTGTGTCAAACAAAAATAAAACAGAATGGGACGCTCCTTTTTCACATGTACTCAACTGAGCAAGACCATCCATCCATCCATCCCATTTTCTATGCCGCTTATCCCTTTCGGGGTCGCGGGGGGGCCGGAGCCTAACTAGGCTGTCAACGGGCGAGAGGCGGGGTACACCCTCACACTCACACCTAGGGGCAATTTAGAGTCACCAATCAACCTAATGAGCATGTTTTTGGTCTGTGGGAGGAAGCTGGAGTGCCCGGAGAGAACCCACGCATGCACGGGAAGAACATGCAAACTTCACACAGAAAGGCCCGACCCGGGAATCGAACCTGCGACCTTCTTGCTGTGAGGCACGCGCACTACCTGCTGCGCCACCGTGCAGCTACAATATATTTAATGTTTTACCACATGAGCGTCATTGATTTTTGCAGCTATATGCCTGCAGGAGCAACTAAAGGCTAGGAAAGTTGTGGAAGGCTCCAAAAACACCTGTTTGGAACCTTCCACAGGTAAACAGGTTCATTGCTAACAGGTGAGAGTATCATGATTGTGTGTGAGAGGGGCATCCTGGAAAAGCTCGCCTCCACTGCATTGGAGTGGAGGCGGAGATCTCAGCGCCAGGTTTGCTAAAAAGAACTAGGTCGTATGACATGTAGTCCAACCAAGGTGGAAGACTAATGTGTTTATCGCTGTTCCAAACGGACACACTTGAAGGCTCTGTGAACAGCCAGCCGTCATTGAGAGGGACAGTAATTCTTTAAATATGAGGGGTAATGATGCACATTTTCAGACAGCTTCCACTGGAAGGCATTCATAGTGCTGCGCTTGTTTGTACACATGAAAAGTGGCAGAAATAGTTGTCCAGAGGAAAAAAAAAAAAAGAGGGATTAAGGAAAAGTTCAGATCCCGCCAACTTTCTCACCTCCTCATACTGAGAAGACGGCTGCGTGAGGTGGGCGTGAATGTTGGATAGTCAGATTCAGAGAGTTATGGATATTGTTGGACGTGTTCCAACATCAGAAAGGCGTGGGGGGGAGGGGTTTCAGAAGTACATTGGCCCTATTTAGAGACAGATATCTGAAAACCTGGCCAAATACAACAATAAAACTAAGGTAATCAGGATTTTCTTTTTCATGATTTGAGTGAACTGATGATTTCACCATTAGCACTGTGACGTAACCGATCCCAGGTGGCGTGTCGTCTTTCGCTCACTTACCCTGTGTTAAGGTTGAGTGTGCTGTGGCTGGGAGTGGCTGGGCTGGCCGTGCTGCGGGGAGGAGGAGGAGTCACCGGGGAGGGTGCGGAGCTGAGGGAGGGGTGGGTGGAGGTGAGGCTGGAAGTCAGGGGGCAGACGGGGGACATGGTGGTCACTGTTGTGCTGCTGAGACTGGTCACGGCCTGCGACAGCTGGCTGGACATCTGGCAGAGAGAAAGAGAGACAGATTCAGGTTTATGAAACTGAAGCCAGCAGAATAACGAGGTTTATTATCAACTGTTCATTAAAAGACACACTGGAAACATACTGCGAGGACTGTGATGCACTTGTATTATGTCGAGGTTGGATATTTACCATGTGAGGGCTGTAGCAGGGCGGTTTGTGCGTTGGTGGGGCAGCAGGGGGCTGGCTGGGCAGGGGAGGGGTGGCACTGCTGGGATTGATGCGCTTCTCTTTCTGCCGGCGGTTGCAGAACCAGACCCGGATCACTTCCTTCTCCATGTTGAGCTGCTCGGCGATCAGCAGGATCTCCTCTGAGGTAGGCTTCTGGTTCTGCAGGAAGGGAGGGAGACAGGAGTTCAGAGCATTTCAACAGTGCTACGTTTCAGACATGTGATGCAAAGCTTTAAAAAAAAAAATCACTTGTCAACACAGAGAGCAAGATCTGACATTTAAAAGCTCTGCTGAAAAATAGCGACTTAACAGACGCCTGTGCAGTATTTAAATGATGCTTTAAAACTTCATCTAAATCCATCTAAAAAAAAAGCATAGAAATTCATTGAGAGTGAAGAATAATCTTTAATTTGCCTTTTCGGATTTCCAGTAATTCCTTAATTAAATAATAAGGTTAAATATCTTACCGTCATGAATGAGCGTTCCAGGGCCACACGTACATTCGTCTCGATGCTGGTTCTCTTCTTTCTGCGGCGACCAGGAATCCCGTCGAAGCCCATCGAGGATGAGGACAGGGAGCTGGGGCTGGGCAGGGTGCTGTCTATGGACATGGTCTCTGATGAAAGAAAACAAACACACGTCAGACGAAGTGTCATGCAAGCTTTAAACTTCAAACATATCTTAAAGTAAACTACTGTCATTTTGATGAGAGCTCACCTGCATCGTTGAGCCACTTCTCCAGCAGTGGCTTCAGCTTGCACATGTTCTTAAAGCTCAGGTTGAGGGCTTCAAAGCGGGAGATTGTGGTCTGACTGAAGTCATTGCCATACAGCTTCCCCATGGCCAAGCCAACATCTCCCTGGTGGAGAGACAAAGGAAGGACGAGCAGCTTTAGACAAGTGAAAACACAAAACACTGAGTGGTAGTGTAACCAGCACGTACCTGTGTGAAGCCCAGTTTGATGCGTCTCTGTTTGAAAGTGCGGGCAAACTGTTCCAGCTCCTCCAGGTCACTGGGCTCCTCGGGGTGAGAGGTCACCGAGGGCACCGTGGTCACACCTCCACCAGCGCTCACCTCCACACTCTTATCTCGCTGTAGCATGTACGACGTCAGAGGAATGAAAGTGAGGGCGAGAGGGAAAGAGAAGAGGTGTTTATCACCGGTGCCGAAAACTGTTTTCCTTTGCGACTCACTAAGACTTCAAAGTTTCCTCATACCTGTGCTTGGAGTCCCATTCTAGGTGGAGCAGACAGCAGGCTCCCTTGGTTTTGCTGAGGTAGCGGAATTAGATTTGGTGTCGATAGGAGTCCTGAGAGGGAAAAAAAGAGCAAATTATCAACCAGAATTATGACGAAAAAGAAGATTTTATGTTAACATTAACATCTTATTTCAGCCGAAAACACAAAAATGATTCCAGTAAGAGGTCTGCCCACCTTGCTGGCCCTGCTGTGCCTGTGGGAGGAGGAACTGGGCAGGAGACGGGAGCGGGTGGCCAGGCACCAACACCAACTGCTGAAGCTGCAGCAACTGCTGGATGTCCTGTTCAATCAACAGAGAAAGGACTGATCAGAGACAATAAGAATGTATGAATTCTAAGGATAGATGGAGGCTTCAGTCAAAAATGTGATGTGGAGAGCAGCAGATGTGGACGTACAGAAAACGCAGAAGGAGGAGGAAACACTTTGTTATTGTATATAGTAAGAGAAAAGAAACGGAAAATGTGTGCATTCATGCAAGGTGGAAACTGTGAATCATGAAATATACAATTGACATGCACGAAGAATTGTTCCATGGCTGGTTCCTCAATCAAGCTGCGCATCAGAGAGTGGCTTTGATTGGCAGTCAGTACCTGGGCGGTGAGCTGGATTGGCTGGGAGAGGGTGAGCTGGGGTGGAGGAGGTGGGACAGGGACACTTTGGGCTGTCTGGTCCTGTGTGCTCTGTCCCTGTCCCTGGGACTGCGACTGGGCCTGCTGCCCTGTTTGTCCCACCTGCTGCTGCTGCTGCTGCTGTTGCTGCTGCTGCTGCTGCTGCTGCTGGGCTTGCTGATTTGCTGCTGCGGCTGCCTGAGCTTGCTGATTGGCTTGGGCGGCTGCATGGGCAGCATGAGCGGCGTGGGCTGCGCTGGACTGCTGCACAGCTGCAGCCAGGAGCTGCGCCTGAGCCTGCTGCAGCAACAACTGCTGCTGTGCTGGCAACAGAGCTGTCAACTGGCGAAGAGAAAGAGGAGAGGAGAGGAGAGGAGAGGAGAGGAGAGGAGAGGAGAGGAGAGGAGAGGAGAGGAGAGGAGAGGAGGAAATTGACATAAAGTGGAAAAGGAGGAAAAGGATGGAGGAAGACAAAGAAGGAAATAAAGTGTTCAAAAAGCAGCACAAGAGAAGCAAGCAGGGCAAAAAGCAAAGCAAAGTGTGTGTCTGTGTGCATATGTGTTGTAAGTCTCTCTTACTCCTGCTAGTTGGGAGCCGGTCAGCATGAGCTGTGTATGCTGCAGGGCCGTCTGTGAGGGGGTCGGGCCGTGAGAGAGAGGAAGGGCTGGGGACATCTCAGCACACTCCTCCATCTTATTCTGTGCGGAAGACAGAAAACAGAGGGATAAATGTAGAAGAAATAAAAACATACATGCATCCAAAAAAAACAAGCCTGCACTAAAAAGGCAATCAGAGAAAAAGAGAGAGCAACTATCAAAAACATGAGACAGGGAATTTCCCTTCCCAGAGCTTAGAAGTGGTCCAATAATCCAATCAGAACGTGCATGAGCTTACCTGGCTATGTAAGGTCATGATAGGCAGCGCTGGTTGTCGAAATTTCATGTGAAATTATGTGTAAGCTGATCAGAAATGTGTCTCTAGTGTGTCTCAGGGAATGAAAGTCCACTAGTCTCTCTTTTTCTTGCACAAAGAGATAATCTTTTTTTTTCCCCCTGGGATCAGGCATGTTTGAACTGGCAAAGGGGGGAGTCAGGGGGGGCTCTTCCAGGTTACTGATTTGCATATCTCGTGTGGTATGCAAATTAGGATGATTTCACTTTTTGGTAAGTTGTAGCATTATAGATTTATGTGAGTTCTGAATGTGCTTTGTGAAGGGAGAGTGCCATCATGCTCTCTGTGTATTTGTTTACATTCAAGGCTGGGTGGACACACTACGAACGGCGGCGTCAAACACAACAAAAGAGCGATTGAACTGTCAATAAACCTGCTGTGCGACGTTAAAACACAAAAGCTCCACAAACATAGGCCCAGACATATGCACAGACATGCAGAGGCAGCTCAGTAAGAGACACACACACACACACACACACACACACACACACACACACACACACACACACACACACGCACACACACACACTCACCTTGCTGCTGCTCAGGGTTGGTGAGAGAGGAAAGGGATTGACTTTCATTGATTGAGCCTACAGGAGGAGAATAAGAAAATGTTCAAATGTTTTATTTTTTCTACTTTCTTTGCTCCTACAAATAGTTCACTTATCAACCCAAAATGATTTTGAATCAATTATGATCTTTTTTAACAAGTTTCATTAATTTATGGAGCAACATTCACTGCTTCTAAACTGTTTAAATGTGAAGATTTTCTGCGTTTTCTCAGTTTTATTCCTTCGTTAATCGTTAATCGTACCAAATGGGGACTTTAAGATGTCACCTTGTGCATTTTTCACTATTGTCTGACATCATCTTTCACGTTCTGGAACTCCCTGCCTGACGATCTGAGGCTAGCAGAACTAGAAACATCTTTTAAATCACTTCTCAAAACTTCTATTTTAAAAAAAAAAAAAAAAACCCTTTTATTAAAGCTGTTTCCAACATGTCTTATCTGTTTTATGTTTGCCGTTACTGTTGGGTGTTTCATTCCTTTGTATTCTGTCCACCATGTGAAGCACTTATTACTAAATAGACTAAAGGATCACGTGAAAAACAATGGACAAATTAATGGATCATGGAAATAATCCGTCCTACAGATATCCGACTGGCACTGTTATCTTTGCTGGTGCATCATTGTAGATGAAAGAAGTGGAAGATAATCGTAATAATCACAGGAGTCAGACGTACCTGGTGATTTGATTCAGGTCCATTCCGCTCTGAATCTGTGTAGGAGGTAAAGGAAAAAGTGAGAAACTGATCACGCGTTAGAGCACAAACGCACAGATGACTGAGATATACAGTATCATGTATTTACAACTATTTACACACAAAACATACGTTGTGTATTTGCTGCCATGAACAGCAGCACATCATACCTGTGCCCTCCAATGGTGAGTCAGCCCCTGCTTTCTCCACCTCTACTGGCTTTGACATCCTGATATCTGTGAAAGGAAGACACACCGATAAGTAAGTCAGCATGGCTGATTCTTAAATCTGCGTCAGAGAAAAGTGCAGACAGAAGCAGGCCATCATAATCCCGATGACGAAGGGGGAAAGAGGTCGGCCAGGCCACCGATCTTAGAGAGACTGGGGTTGAGTGTTTTCAGGTCACAGGTGGAGCCTACACACTGTACACCGAGCAACGTGGCTGAGTCACTTACATGTTGAATCCAGCCCACATTCATTCACTCTTTCCAATCAGAGGTTTAACATAAGAGTAGGCTGACCCAAACTGTTTGCTTGTTCTAAATTTAACTCCTGATGTACGTGGGAGCAACTAAAAATGTCTCACGTCGTGTGTCATTCATCGTAAGACCACATCACTTCCTGGTTGATACTGTATTGGGACAGTCCCTATGGCAACAGCAGCGCAGGGAGGAACAACAAATTAAACTCTCTAATGCTGTTTATGACAAAAGAAATGGGGCATTTTGGCAGCAGAGAGCTTAGAGAAGATGGGAAAGAGGAGAGTTTTCAGAGGATGTGTGTGTGTGCATGTTTGATATACCTTTGTGTGTGTGTGCGTGTGTGTGTGTGCAGTTTTGTTTTGTTCATCACCTGACTGGATTATCTCACAGCAAGACTTTTTATTTGTCTGAAACCACAAACTGTAAGACAACTTTTTGTTGTGTCCATTTGAAACCTTTTCTCTCTCTCTCTCTCTCTCTCTCTCTCTCTCTCTCTCTCTCTCTCTCGCTCTCCTGTTCTCTCTCCCCCGACACACACGCACACACACACACACACACACACACACACACACACACACACACACACACACACACACAGACACGCAGAGCTACTTCCCTTTTGTGAAAACATGCAAATCTGCCCAACGACCCAACTAATTATATCTGCCACCTGCAAAATAAACTCTCAGTCTCCCTCCTTCTTCTTCTCTCTCCCCTCTCCCCCCCCATCTCTCCTGCCTTCATCCTGTTTTTTTCTCACGTTACAGATGAGAGAGCGCTCACACTACGGCAAATGCTAATTTTTCCCATTAATCTATTGCTGTGCTTTTGTCAATGTAACACATTTGATACAGAAAGCACTCTTAGTCAACTTTCTGCCATGCCAACAAGCAAAGGATGAGGCATGTTTTTCACCATTGGGGGGCAGCAGTGACACATGGAGAAGATGACAAACCTGCTCCACTGACCACCGCTGACCTGATGCCACTTCTCAACAGCCAAACCATCAGTCCAGCGCAGCCATTACAAAGACAAGAGCTTATAGACGAAATGAGCCACTCCCTGTTCAGAAGCACATTCGGCAGCAGAAACACATTCGTTTCAGTTAAACAGATGTGAGAGCAGTGGACTTTGGTACATGCAGTGTCTTTTGGGGAAGGGGGAAGTGGCGCTCGGCAAGAAAAGATCCAGTCTGCCACCACACTGGTTATAACCTGGGGTCAGGGAACGCGCACACACAAACTGACCACAGGATTTCCCTCCAATAAATGGACTTCTGCAAAAAGCTTATTTGGTCACCAATGATGCGGACGCAAAAATATGGTTGATCTATTATGAGGTTCAATTCGTGGTTATTCCAACATTACACACAGCTCCTGCATTGTAAATTATCTGGCAGGGCTAAAACTGCCCAATGTTGCTCAATTTCTGGTGAAAAAACGCTGAATCTCCACCTAAACTTACCTTATTCCTACCAAGATGCACACATTTAATGCAAAGCAGAATTAAAAACACATATCTCTCGTGTTACTGTGGACCACGCTCAAATCATCAGTGTGTGCGGTGTACAATCCCAAAGCCAAATCCACCATATAAAATGATTGTCCAGCTCATAAAACAGCTGTAATGTTAAGTTCCCATAGTGCAGCCTCCTGTACTGTTCTGCCAGCTCACGGGACACCCGGGGAAGGTGTGTGTATTGATTCATGGTTCAAAATGGCCTACAGACAGTAGCATGGTGGATAATGTGGTCAGTAATACAGTGGTGGGACAGTATATCAAGATGCTGTGTCTTTTTCTCACTTCCCCTCCCGACTTCCCCTTGTACCGGGTTGAACGCAGAGTGCTAAACCCAACACTTACTGTCAGCGAGGCTATTAATATTAGCCTGCTCTCTCTCACTCTTTCTCCCTCTCTTTCACTCTCTCTTTTTACAACACAGTGCTGCATACACAAACACAACTAATTTTACTTTACTCTGATCATTTTTACAATAACAGTGGATTTAAATAAGTATGAAGATAAGAAGCAGCGTCTCTTCTCAGTGGCTCTTTGCTCGTCTTTGTACATGGAGTAAAAACTGAATTTACAGTAGAAGCATTTTTCCAAGTACAAGGTTAAATTACTGTGTCTATTTCATCCATCATTAAGCTGTTACAGCATATGCTAATCTTGAGGCAAAGCTCAGGGTTTATCTTTGACCCAGTGAGACCAGAGAGCATACTCACTGTATCTTAAACAGACCAAATTTAATGCTGTATAATCCTGTGTCATGAATAAGTGATGCAATAGAAAGGAACAAGGAAGAACAGTGTCTGCGCTCACTCAGGACTGTTTCTGTTATTCTCCTCTGGGTATTTTGGCTGAGATGAAACTCTGTTGCAACCATCCCGAACCTCCCTCCAAGACACCCTGCGCCACCACCCCTCACCCGACTTCCTGATTCAGGATAAAACCCCACTGTCGAGCGGGGTGTCTGGGAACTGGAGTCATCACATTTGATAACCATGGATTTCAAAAACCACCCAATTCTGACTGCGAAAAAATATTTTCCACTTAAAACTTCGCGTCAAATCACGGTTATCCAGCTCAACAGCTTTGGAACATCTGAGTGAGGATGAAGAAATTAGTTGACATCGAAATCTGAGAATGAGATCGGGAGATGAAAACTATACAGATATGAGTGATTTAGGACTAAAGCAAGGAACTTAATTGGAAAATCGTACGATAAAGGACCAAGTTAAAGGAAAACCTGAGATGTCACAGCAGCAGCAGTCTGACCATCAAGGCTGTGACATTTCATTATAGTCTGTGCCGCTGACATTGTTGGTTGTTGTTGTTTACAACACAAAAATGACTCATGACATGCTAAACATGAGCTCATAAAACACATCCATGGACACGCTGAAAATGCTGCTTGAATACAGACAGATGTCACTGTGGCAGAAGCTCCCTGACAGTTTAAGCTACATGCAGAAATATGTTAATTTTTCAAAGTAAGGAAATATTTTTTTTAACTTTTTGCACTGTACTGACTGTATGATTAATTAAAACTGGGGAAATGCTAAAAGAGAAAACTTAATATTCCTCATTTAGTCATTTATAATTCAGGCATAAATGAGCAAAACTGCTGAGCTGCTTAATGAACTTTGACCTGACTCAGACAGCAGAATATGGAAATAAATGCACATCATTTTGAACTAAGGAAAATTAATTATTCCATTTTTCGGACAACTTTTTTGCACTAATTTTGGAGCCCTGTTTTATTTGCGTCCTGCAGTGTTGCTGTTCGTTGCAGTTTGGTGCTTTCACACTGGTGTGAGTAACTAACCGAAGGTTACAGCAGTGACCATAACAGGTTAGGGGCTCGGTTAAGATGTGACTCAACGATTTGTAAAGCGTGAATCACTCCAAAGATCATCCAAGAAACTTGTAATATTTTAGAAATCACATCAGCACATCAAAGACTGGGAAATATGAGCTAATTGACATTTAAAAATTAATTTCTGGCAATCGGTGAGTCAGCTCACAGCCCGCTGTGCTTTTCTTTGAGGCTGGCTGTCGGTCAAATGAGACTGTGTCTGCCACTTCTCTCAGCCCGAGCTGACCACTAAAACAAGGCCGCAGGGTATGAGGAGTCACATTTTGTTCTGCTCTGTTTTCACATCAATTTTCAAAAACTGACAATGACTGAAAATTCTTATTTTAAGCATTTCTGCTGCTTCAATTGTCTGTCTATTTTTTAAACAAGTATCTCTGCATTTGGCCGCCTTGAATATGTGTTTTGAATTAATTGCCATAAATTTAAATTTGAAAATAAGCAAAGCAATAATCAGTGCAACACACGTTCACATTTTCCGCACACACACGTGCACATTTTCCGCACACACACACACACACACACACACACACACACACACACACGCACACACACACACACACACACACACACACACACACACACACAAGTTCAAACAGTAGTTTGAAAGTTGCAAGGGAAAGAACCTTATCAGCTAAATATCAATAAACTGAATGCACAGGTGACACGACCGTAATGCTACAGACTACAGACAATGAGAAGAAAAGCTTTTTAAATATGACAAACTAAAATTAACCACAATATAGAAAAATACAGGTGAGACACGTCAGCTGCAACATCGCTTTTTCATCACCAGCATGTTTCATTTCCAGAAACTTTTTTAGCATTCAGAACTCAGTATAAACAAAAACACACACACATACACACACACACAGGCATGCTATGGGCTGACGAGTGTCTGACCTTTCTCTCTGCTGTGACAGGCATCCATCCATCCATCCATCCATCCATCCATCCATCCATCCATCCATCCATCCACATCTTTCTCTTCGTACCGCCTCTCGCTCTTTGATGTTCCCTAATTAGCTGAGCTTGTTAGACCCAGTGGCATTAATCAACAGTGTAGACACAGTTCTCCTTCTGTCACACACACACACACACACACACACACACACACACACACACACACACACACACACACACACACACACACACACACACACACACACAGTGCCCTCTTCCTCACGCAAAGCTTAATTGGTCCTGGTAAATGAGGGCCAGCAAAGAGAGGGCTGCACAGACAGTCACTCACCTGGCAACCACATACTGGAGAAGTCCTTTGCTGCTATTGCTGCCGTCTTGGTCATATCTGTGTCTGTGTGAGAGTGTGTGTGCGCGCTACGTTAAAGAAAAACTCTCACTCTCCCTCTCTCTCCGTCTCTCTCTCTCTCTCTAACCCAAAAGGAGGAGTGTATTAAATCATATGGTTGAGAGAATCACTCTCTCCCTCCCTCTCTTTCTCTCTTTCGCACATGACAGTCCACACGCCCAAGCCCCACCTCCTCCCCACATCCTGCAACACAACAGGAAGTAAGCCTCAAAAGTGTAGGAACTCGGTGCAGAGGAGAGAAAGACACAAGACAGAAAAAGAAAAAGAAAGGGGGACACGCAAGAGGTTAGAGAGTGGGAGAGAGTGAGTGAGTGAGTGAGCGAGGAGATAGAAGAGATAGACAAGGTGAAAAAGAGGGGGATGACGGAAAATGATGGCTCGGCTGGAAACAGCCACTCACACACACACACACACACACACACACACACACGCTCACTCACCCAAGAGAAAAACAGCCAGCTTGACATTCTTACCGAAGATCGTATGATACGTTCACAAGACACATGACCCACTGCACCTTTAACACCTATCCAAAACTCAACGGATCGGAGTTTTTCCTCAACCCTAAGTGATTTTAACAAGCTCTCCTAGCCTGTTTTGTCTACCATGAGTCATGATCACCTCTCCCCGGTCATATCTGTGGTTATATCTGAGTGTGGGGCTGTTGATAGCGAGTACATCAGTGGGTGTACGGTGGTCTGTCGAGGGAGGTCGGCACCAACAAGAGAAGATGTGAGACATCCTCAGCTAAGTTTACCAGCCACGGCTCCACTCTAAGCCGAGCGGAAGGAAAAACTCAGTCACTCACTGTACCGCTGACCACCCCACACTGTGGGCTGCACACTGTGATACACCACAGAAAGCCACACCGTGAATCGCTACATGTGGCAGGTACATGTGGCAAGAAAGTGGAACATTGCAGATAAACTAGATATGACCCACTATCAGCGTCGCCCACGAGGATTAACAGACTAAGAAGCTGCTAAATAAGTGAAAATCTGAAGTCGGGGAATGATCTCAAGGAAGAGGAATAGCGTGTTTCAGCAGAAATACTGCCTAGATTTTCAAATCTGAAAGCCTGGATGTGCTGCTCCGACAGTAGGCTGAGGTGACCACAAGGTGGCACTCTTGATTCTATAATCCTGATGAACAAACAGGCTCCATCCGAGATGAGGCAGATCACTGATCACCCCCTCCCTCCCTTTCCTTCTCCCTTGGTCCGAGTTCACTAATTCAAAAGCTAACGGCAGCAGAGTTCCCAAGTTTAACCTTATAAATACTTTATGTGGTGATTTACAACAGCCCAATGTACTGCTGGACGGACGCTCGCTCAGAAGTGCATACGGCACTACGCTAAAGGTGCCCTCAGTTATACAGAGGACATCTTCTTTAAATGTGTCCTCACATACATACAAAATACTGACATACTCACCGTGAAAAGAAATATCAGCATTAAAACTTCCCTGCAAACTCACAAATGCGCATGCAGCTTTCAGAGCTGAAATGATTCGTTGATTAATGATTAGTTGATCAAGAGAAAATTAATCAACTATTTTGATAATCGATTAATCACTTCAGTCACTCTTCAAGCAAAAAGGTCAAATCCCAGACTTCTCAAACATGAGGATTTTCTGCTTTTCTTTGTCATATATAGTAGTAAACTGAGCATCTTTTAATGAGGATGACACCTTGGACTCTGGGAAACTCTGATGGGGTTTTTCACTGCTTTATGACACTTAATAGGCAAACAACTCCCTAACCGATCTAGAAAATAATTGTTAGTCACGGCCCTAGCAGGATTTGATTGCCCAGTTCTTCCTTCTTTGTGGCACTAATCAAACAAACAACTAATATCAGAGTCCAACACCTGCAGGCTGGACACCAAACGGACTCAAGGCCTGAGGCAAATCTTCAATTTCGCCAATTTATTTGGCCACGTTATTTTCATGGTAATGTTTTGGCCTTCATCAGGGGCATGGACGGACAGACTTGTTTGTCTACCTGCAAGTAATCAGCGGAGAGCGAGAGAGTGTGTTTACGGATGTGTGGGTGAGTGAACCCATTGGCCAGGCCTGCCCAAGGACGGTGACAGACTGTGCGCTGGGGAGGGGGCGTTTCTGAGGGTCAGAGGTCGTCTGGGCAGCCCGGCTTTGGCCGTGACCTTTGTTCAAACTCCAGTCTACGCTCATAACTACCACAGGGTGTGTCTTTGTGTGTGTGTGTGTGTGTCTGTGTGTGCATACTTGAGTGTGTGTGTGTGTTTTATACAGTTCATGGCCATGGGGGGCCTTCCTGCCCCAAGGAGGTCTGAGCCTTGGTTACCATGGAGACCAGACCTAGCAACACTCCAGCCTCGCCACTTAGACGATATTGGGCCGATGGTAAATGGTCTCAATTGAAGTCCACATATTAACGCATACCACATAACAAACTGTGATAATACTGACTTGGGGAATATAATAAATGAATAAAAAAATAACAAATTAGCATTACACTGATTATCTTTATTACTCCAAATAAAGATAATGAGCTCGGTTTATGCAGAGTGTGTTTTGGTCACCATCAGAAGTTCTGTTTGTAAGATAAATAATAAACACACACATATATATACACGCACACAATCTGATAGTGGGACCCCAGGGAGGAAGATGGGGGGAGGTTCGGGCCTCTAGAGCTCCATCAATCACTCCACTGTCAGAGAGAGAGGGAGGGAGGAATGGGGGCTACTAAGAGAGAGAGAAGAGTAAAGGAAAAAGGAGGGGAATAAAGAATAAGGGAGAGAGTGGTGTGAATGAAGGTGAGAGAGAGACGCAGGAATAAAAAGACTGGAGAAACGATGTTAGCTGGGGGGAGGAGACTGTGTGTATAATGGGTCATTGCAGGGACAGTTCTGAGGTCTCCAAACCAGTTCAGTATCCCTCTACGGCTCGGTCCTCCTATATCTAGTGCAGCCTCGGGCCTGGAGCACACACTGGCTCTAATTCATATAATCCATCATATTCCTCTTCTTATAGAGGGGACAAAGCACGGCTCAGTGATGGACCCACCAAGTCCTATGCACAGTCTAACAGCAAGACTCTATTCTAGAAGGTGAGAGATTTAAAATCCAGTGTAGTGTATAGGTGTGTGTGTGTGCAGGTGTAGCCCCATGAGGAGCTGCAGGATTATAAACAGTGGGTCTAGCAGTGTGAAGACTACAGAGGTTGAGGTTTTGTATGAGAAGCAGCAGGGGCTAAAACACACTCACACTGTTGGCTACCATGGGACCGGCGCCATATCACACACATATACACGCCGCCTACACCTTTACAACACCTATTCCTCTCCTGTCCTAATACCTCTCAATCGCCCCTTTTCCTCTGGCCCCTCCGCCCCTCCGTCCTTCTCTCACACCGCTCCCCTCCTCTCTATATCATCTCGGCAGCCCATAGGGAGCCGGGCTTGTCTAGACAGACACCGCTCCCTCTCCCACGGCGCTACCAAGGTTGAAGCTCAAATCTTTTTCTTCGCTCCTCTCACCCCCTCTTCTTCATCGTCTCCTTCTTCTGCTGGCACAAGTGCGGCGGGACCACCGGCAGGAACTGGTGGCCTTCATCCCCGGCTCGAGGAGCACCGAGGCCACTTCAGACTAAACTGTTCACTTACACTGGCAAAGCAGGCTGTTGTGGAGAATTAGCCATCACATGCGCACAATTAAAACACAAAAAATGGGAATGCTTTACTTATGGCAGCCGTGATCTCTCCATGTTCTTTCCGCCCACCCTTCCCCTCTTTAACCTCGGCCCACACTTTACCTGCTCTGCCTCTTTACCTTCAAACCCTCTCATCATCATCGCGCTCTTTTTTCACGACCTTCCCCCTTTTCTTTCTCCAATTTAAACTTTCTCTTCTCTTCCTCCGTCTCTCTTTCTCCCTCAGACCTGCTGGTCAGCAGCAGCTGTGACATCACTGGCCACTGTTCTCCGCTCGGATTGGACACTCGGCCACGTTGCCAGGCAACAGCAGTGAAAGGTCTCAGTGTGAGCGTGTGTGCGGCGCGCGCGTGTATGTGTGTGTTTATGTCTGTTTATAGCTACGTGAGTGAAAGGTGTGTGAGCGATTTTCCTCGCCTTGCCCTTTATCTGTGCATGAAGAATGATCAGAACAGATCTACTTCTATGCTTTATCTCAGATCAAAGCATGTAGA